>NC_051162.1:31847553-32098475 GCF_013339745.2 Dermacentor silvarum
ACTTCTGGAGAATGGAAAGAACAAAACGTTATCAATGTAAAACGAATCAGAATGAAGCGTGATGGTAAAGAAATTGACACGAAGCATCTAATACTCACATTCGGTTCCAGTGTGCTGCCAGAAACCATCGAGGCAGGTTATATTAAACTCAGAGTAAGGCCGTACATCCCCAACCCTCTCCGTTGCTTTAAATGCCAAAGATTTGGCCACAGTTCACAGAACTGCCGAGGCCGTCAGACCTGTGCAAAATGCAGTGCGAATGAACATCTCTCTGAATCATGTGAAAACTCTCTCCACTGTGTGAACTGTGATGGGGAGCACGCCGCATACTCGCGGTCGTGCCCTACCTGGAAAAGAGAAAAAGAAATAGTAACAATCAAAGTAAAGGACAACATATCATTCAAGGAGGCACGTAGGCGGGTATCATACCTGCCCAAGAACACCTTTGCCGATGTGGCGCGTCAGGGGGCAGCGACACAACGGTTTTCCGGCGGCTGTCCGGCTCACACGCGGTGAGCTGCCAGCGACGCCATCAGCCCCCTCGGCGGCTGCAGCTAACACTGCTCCGCCATCTCAGAACACGGGGCCATCGACCTCCAGGCTGGTGGCCTCCAGGGCCTCGTCCCTCGAGGCGAGGCCTTCTCGTCAAACAAACCGCTCGCAAGAGCGCGTGTCCAGCGCCTCGCAAGAGGCTATGGACACAGCAACCAGCCAGACGGCGCCACTAGCGCCTAAGGAGCCGCGAGAGTCTCGCGATCGCTCCAAACAAGAAAAAAACCGCATCACGGCGCCCGGAAAGGGCTCTGTGAAGTAATTCCTCTTTCTTAACACACAGCACAAAAACCACATTCAACATGGATACACAAATATTACAGTGGAATGTCCGAGGACTCCTCCATAATCTCGATGACATCAAAGAACTCCTACATAAGTATAATCCAAAGGTGCTGTGTGTCCAAGAAACACACCTCAAACACACGCAAACAAATTTTCTCCGGCAATACGCCATTTTTCGTAAAGACCGCGATGACACAGTCGTGTCTTCCGGTGGTGTGGCTATTGTAGTCGACAGAGGTATTGCCTGCCGGGAACTAAAGCTTCGTACGCCCCTAGAGGCAGTTGCTGTCCGAGGGGTGTTGTTTGACAAGCTGGTCACTGTCAGCTCTATATACATCCCTCCAAATTATCAACTACATAAAACCGAATTCCAAAACTACATAAATGAACTTCCGGAGCCATATATAGTTGTCGGAGATTTCAACGCACATAACACTTTGTGGGGAGACTCACGTTGCGATGCGAGAGGTCGCCTAATTGAAAATTTTCTGTTCTCTTCAGGCGCATCATTACTTAACAAGAAAGAGCCTACGTATTACAGCGTTACACATAACACATATTCATCCATTGACCTAAGTATAGCATCGAGTACACTAATGCCATACCTGGAGTGGTCCGTTCTCAAGAACCCCTTTGGGAGCGACCACTTCCCAATTATGCTAGGCTTAACAGAACAAGATAGATGCTCGCCACACGTTCCCCGATGGAAGCTTGACTCGGCTAACTGGGAACTTTTTCGACAAATAACATATTTAGGCCGGGATGACATTGCCTCCTTTAACATAGACGATGCTGTGGCGTATATAACAGGTTTTATCATTGACGCTGCTGAAAGGTGCATACAACAATCTAATGGACTGGCTAATAAGCGTCGCCTGCCATGGTGGAACGAGGAATGCCAAAAAGCACGTAAAAAGCAAAACAAAGCCTGGGGATTGCTTCGCAACTCCCCAACAACTGAAAACCTGATAAATTTTAAGCAAGCAAAGTCGCAGGGCAGGAGAACGCGCAGACGTGCTAAAAGAGAGAGTTGGGAAAAGTACATCTCCAGCATAAATTCGTACACCGATGAAACGAAAGTCTGGAATAGGGTAAATAAACTAATAGGCCGGGAGTCACATCCCCTACCCTTAGTAAGTAGCCAAGGTGATAGCCTGGAAGACCAGGCGGATTGTCTAGGTGAACACTTTGAATATGTATCAAGTGAATCGCACTATACAGAAACTTTCCTGAAGTTCAAAGAACGCGAAGAGCGGCAGCCCTTTAACCGCAAAGGTTCTTCGAGTGAGGCTTACAATCGACCATTTACCTTAGCCGAACTTAAAGCATCTCTCACATGTTGCAACAATTCGGCGCCAGGTGGCGATCGTATTATGTATGAAATGGTTAGATACCTACACCCTGAAACACTGAAAACACTCCTGTCTCTTTTTAATGCCATGTGGGCGGCTGGGTGTATCCCGTCCTCATGGAAAGAAGCCATAGTCATCCCGATACTTAAACAAGGCAAAGACCCGTCCTTAGCCAGCAGCTACAGGCCAATAGCTCTAACAAGCTGCCTGTGCAAGCTGTATGAGAAAATGATAAACCGGCGTTTAATCAGTTTCCTAAAAAATAACGAAACACTAGACCCCTTCCAGTGTGGCTTCCGAGAAGGTAGGTCGACAATAGACCACCTTGTTCGCATCGAGGCAAACATCAGAGATGCGTTTATTCATAAACAGTTTTTACTTTCTGTATTTATAGATTTAGAGAAAGCGTACGACACGACATGGCGCTTCGGAATTCTGCGAGATCTTTCTGCGATGGGGGTCCGCGGTAATATGTTAAACACAGTCGAAAGCTACTTGTCTAACCGCACGTTTCGCGTAAGAGTGGGCAATGTTTTATCTAGAACATTCACCCAGGAGGCTGGTGTGCCACAAGGGGGCGTGCTTAGTTGCACACTCTTTATTGTAAAAATGAACTCCCTGTATACAGTTATTCCACGCAGCATGTTTTATTCTGTGTATGTTGATGATGTACAGATAGGTTTCAAATAATGCAACATTGCTATCTGCGAACGACAGGTACAGCTTGGATTAAACAAACTGTCTAAATGGGCTGATGTAAATGGGTTCAAAATAAACGCACAGAAAAGTACATGCATACTCTTCTCAAACAAAAGAGGCGTGACACCGGTACCAAATCTCACGATCAATCGAGAGGAACTATCCGTGAGCAGTGAGCATAAATTCCTGGGAATAATTCTAGACTCGAAGCTTACCTTTATCCCCATCTTAAATATTTGAAGGCAAGGTGTCTGAAGACGATGAACCTTTTAAAAATTTTGTCGCGCACAACATGGGGTAGTGACCGAAAATTCCTCCTGAACTTGTACAACAGTCTTGTCCGCTCACGCCTTGATTACGGAGCTATAATTTATAATTCTGCAACGTCAAGTGCATTAAAAATTCTAGACCCCGTTCACCATCTGGGCATCCGCCTCGCGACCGGTGCTTTCCGAACAAGTCCGATCCAGAGCCTCTACGTAGAGTCGAATCAGTGGTCACTTATCTGCAGCGTTCATATAGTAGTTTTACATATTTTCTTAGAGTACACGCGAACATTGAACATCCCTCTTATTCAACCATAAACGACATGACCACTGCCACACTCTTCGAAAATCGACCGGCATCGAGAAAACCGTTCTCTTTGCGTGTGAGAAATCTTAGTGAGGAAATGGGTGTTCCGTTGCTTGAACACTGTCTTATGGCTCCAGCGAAACTGTTACCGCCGTGGCAGTGGCAGCTCATAGAGTGTGACACATCATTCGTAGAGGTCACTAAGCACGCACCAGAGGCACATATCAAAATGCATTTCCTTGAACTCCAGTCCAAGTACACATGCACAGAGTTTTATACAGACGCTTCTAAGTCACGTGACGGGGTGTCGTATGCAGCCGTCGGCCCATCCTTTTCGGAATCCGGTGTACTCCACCCGGAAGCAAGTATCTTTACGGCTGAGGCTTATGCACTATTGTCAGCTGTGAGGCGTATAAGAAAATCTAAACTTCAAAAATCAATCATATTTACAGACTCTCTAAGTGTCGTAAACGCTTTAAAGTCACCCTGTAAACAGAAAAATCCTATACTCATTGAGCTCTATTCCGTACTGTGTAGAGCGTATGTATCTAACCAGCATATCATTATATGCTGGGTGCCTGGCCATAGAAGCATTGAGGGTAATATGCTAGCTGACCGAATGGCTACGTCAATAACATCGCACGCCACCAATCCTACAGCTACTGTTTCTGCAACAGATTTGAAACATTTCTTGCGTAAGAAATTGCGAAGCCATTGGCAACGCCTGTGGGATGAAGAAACAAATAATAAGCTTCACTTGATTAAGCCACAGTTAGGTTTCTGGCCCTCCGCAACGAGAACACGGCGAACTGATGTCCTGTTCTGTCGTCTCAGAATAGGTCATACATTTGGCACCCATAGTTTTTTGTTGACCGGGGATGAACCACCAACCTGTGGTAGATGTGGTGAGAGGCTAACCGTCCTCCACGTTCTCCTGGAGTGTCGGGATGCCGAAGCAGATAGAAAAAAACATTTCCCTTTAGCTTACCGCTATCATGTCCCTCTGAATCCCAGTATGTTTCTTGGTGAGGAACCGCTGTTTAGCACCAAAGCAGTCCTCGCTTTCTTAAACGACGTGGTACTGCATGTTATAAGCCCAATAAATTCATAGCACATCCTCCCTCCAGAGGATGCTGCTGTGATAGTAGTTTTGTATAAGCACATGCCTCCAGGCCCTTGTGGTTCAAGGGCTCTGTTTAGGCAGTAGTGCTTCTGTCCAACTAGTACATTTTAAATATTTTAAATATCGTGTCACTCTTTCTCAATGCATTCTTCATTTCATAGTACACCTCATTAGTCATTTGCATGATCTTAGTACCTGTATATTTTACGCACTTTACAGCGATTATTTTTAGGCCCCTTTACAGCCCCACTTCATCAACTTCTCAGAATTCATCGCTCCACTGCACACTCACAAACACTGGCATGGCGCTCTTTGGCCATAACTGGCCCTTGCGCCATAAAACACCACACATCATCATCCAGCATAGCCTTGCTAGCTTGTTAGGTACATAAAATACTACTTGTACATTCGACCATTGGGTAGTCCTTTTCAAGTTGTGCGATAGCTGTGGTCCCATATATACATAAGCTATCGCACAATTTGAAGAAGGCTGCCCAACAATCGAATGTACAATTAGTTTTCTCCACACCTAACAAGCTAGCAAGGCTATGCTGGATGATTAACCCAAATGCTGCTGCCAGACACCACTGTGAAAAAAGAAAGCACGAAAATAAGTGTTGATTGTACTGAGTGCATCACCTACCGCTTACCCCTGTAATGCTTCAGATTGTATGTAGGACAAATAGGATGATGCCTGAAGGAGCATAACAACAACGTAAAGAAATTTGCCAGTGGGTGGCTGGTGTGCCATCGTAAAAAGTGTGGTTGCACCTTTGTTTGAACAGTGCAGTATTGTGGGCAGAGCCGGACAACAGCGGACACACGAGATAATAGATGCTGTTCATACTCAACACTTAGCAGACAGGTGTGTTAGCACTGCACCCCTGTCACTATCCCATAAAGAAATGACTTATTTAAAAGGTCATGTATGTGTGCCGTCATTCATACATGATGTCACACCGTTATAGACATGCGTAGAGACTCTATAAAAAGACGTGCCGTTGTAAAATTGGAAGTTAGCATTATGTGTTGTCGTTTTTTATATGTTCCCGCTTTTTTAACGTTACTGATGCTCCCAGTATGACAGACAAACTAGCCTGAACAGTGCAGTATTGTGGGCAGAGCCGGACAACAGCGGACACCCGAGATAATAGATGCTGTTCATACTCAACACTTAGCAGACAGGTGTGTTAGCACTGCACCCCTGTCACTATCCCATAAAGAAATGACTTATTTAAAAGGTCATGTATGTGTGCCGTCATTCATACATGATGTCACACCGTTATAGACATGCGTAGAGACTCTATAAAAAGACGTGCCGTTGTAAAATTGGAAGTTAGCATTATGTGTTGTCGTTTTTATATGTTCCCGCTTTTTTAACGTTACTGATGCTCCCAGTATGACAGACAAACTAGCCTGAAACAATGCCTTGGCATACCACTATGGAAGTGAACAGTATCTTCCTATGAATACCTTCTCAAGTTATAAACAGGGTATGCAATCCTTATCACACTACATAAGCACTTTCATAGACAATTAATGTCGAATTTTCCTGCTCCTGTAGCGACGCACTCCTGTTCACAGATAAATAAAACAATTATAGGAGTGGTCTGTTCTTAGAAATATGAATTTCACTGGAATAATGACAATCACTTATACGGACAATGAATTAGCTTGAAATACTAGCGCATTAGCATCTGTTTCCTTTCAGAACACTGCTCCACTGGCTGTTTCAACAACTGCATAGATTGAGCGCCACAGTTAGTACAGTGTAAAGTACTCCACACATATTCATTGTAGATAAGATTGCCATAAACCAGTTTGATTCAGATAAGCGAACACAGCTTGCCTTTCCATCAACTGGCACGAACAATGGTGTTTCCACACCCAGCTCAGTAGGTACTGGGACAGGCTCCTGAAATAAAAGCAACACGCCTGTGTGGTTAACCAACCTAGCTTTCCTTGTTTCTCTGTTTTATAGAAAACAGTTTAGACCTGAGATTAGACAGAATACCCCTCAGAATGCAATGCATACAATGAGCATGCATAATCAGTAAATGTGCTTATACTTTGTTTCCAAATTGCTTGTGCATCAAGCACACACCATCAAACTAGCAGCAACGTCAGTGGCAACAAGTAAACTACAAACCACATAATAAAGCTAGTAAAGTTGTTTTTTACAAGCGATTCTTCGTCAATGCTATGAACAACACAAGTTCACACAACAAACAAGTTCATTAGTATGCCATTCAGGTAACAGTCAAACCGCGCGATAGCGAAAGCCTGAGACAATATTCTCGTCACAATGAAATGATTTCATAACCCAGGATGCCAATAGGATTAAATGCATTTCATAGCTGTCAACAATCAAACTTAACTAAACTGCAATGCAACTCTAATGAAACATGCCTGAACATTAGCCCCCCATATGATCTACCCAGGTAATGGATCATATCCATGTCATAAATCAGGTAATAGAGAAATCTGCGGAGTACAACCAACCTCTTCATATGGCTTTCATAGATTATTAAAAAGCATTTTATTCAGTAGAGATACCAGCAGTCATCGAGGCATTGCGTAATCAAGAGTACAGGAGGCATACGTGAATATCTTGGCAAATATCTACAAGGATTGCACAGCAACTTTGGTTCTCCACAAGAGAAGCAGAAGGATACCTATCAAGAAAGGGGTCCACACAAGGAGACAGAATCTCTCCAGTGTTATTCACTGTATGCTTAGAAGTATTCAAGCTCTTAGATTGGGAAAGCTTAGGAGTGAGAATCAGCAGCGAATACCTCAGCAACCTCCGCTTTGCAGATGACATTGTCCTATTCAGCAATAACGGGGACGAATTACAGCAAATGATTGAGGATCTTAACCGAGAAAGTGTAAGAGTGGGGTTGAAGATGAATATGCAGAAGACAAAAATAATGCTCAATAGCCTGGCAAGGAAACAAGAATTCAGGATCGCCAGTCAGCCTCTAGAGTCTGTAAAGGAGTACGTTTATCTAGGTCAATTACTCACAGGGGACCCTGATCACAAGAAAGAAATTCACAGAAGAATAAAATTGGGTTGGAGTGCATACGACAGGCATTGCCAAATCCTGACTGGGAGCTTACCACTGTCGTTGAAAAGAAAAGTACAATCATTGCATTCTACCCGTGCTAACATATGGGGCAGAAACTTGGAGGTTAACAAAGAAGCTCGAGAACATGTTAAGGACAGCACAAAAAGCGATGAAACGAAAAATCTTAGGACTAACGTTAAGGGACAGGAAGAGAGCGGTGTGGATCAGAGAAAAAACGGGGATAGCCGATATTCTAGTTGACATTAAGCGCAAGAAATGGAGATGGGCAGGCCATGTAATGCATAGGATGGATAACCGGCGGACCATTAGAGTTACAGAATGGATACCAAGAGAAGGGAAGTGCGGTCGAGGACGGCAGAAAGCTAGGTGGGGTGATGAAGTTAGTAAATTTGCAGGCGCAAGTTGGTATCATCTAGTTCAAGACAGGGGTAAGTGGAGATCACAGGGAGAGGCCTTCGTCCTGCAGTGTACATGAATAGGCTGATGATGGTGATGAATACTAAAGAGTTGAAAAAGTGCTGAAACACATTTTCTGCCCACTTAAAGTCAGAAAATACCACCACAGCATGATTGTGCGATTACAGGGAACACATCATGGACACCATTTTGTTTGTTGACTGCTACGAGAATTGTGACAGTAAACTTTCGTTTTCATCGCATTTCCTGTCTGTACGGTCTCAATTCACAATTCTTGAAAAGTGAATTTTTTTGTGCTGCCTATCAATTTTCTCATTGCAGGGTTCAATTGCACTATTTTACCAGTAGAACATGGTAGTGACTGCGTGCCGCCATTTTATTTGACGTGGTGCAGGCTCCATGCAAAATAGATCCGCAGTGGCCTCTGCACTTTCAAACATATGAGTGCACCTCTTTCGCAGGAGGCACACAGCTCTGTCCGCACAGCATGTCTCTCATACTTAGTTGGCATAAACTAGAACACAAAGTATTGGAAAATTCAAGCAGACCAACTGCAAGTATATGCGTGGCAATATTAGTTCAGTATACACATTGCTTAACAAGAGGAAACGATGATGATGTGTAGTGTTTAATGGCGCAAGGGCCAGCTATGGCCAAAGAGCGCCATGACACATGGTGATGGGTTCTGAATGCATTATAACAAGAGGAAACGAAAACTTCGTAACAGTTTTTCTAGCAAGCACAGTGATTTAGCAGCTGCAAATTATCGGGATAAATCTACACACTCACATTTGTGGAAGGCACACATCAGCTTCCTTGGTGCCTGGCACCTCTGCACGAGGCCCAAGGACACAGCTGGGCTGTGCCGAATGGCAATTGGCAGGCAGCATCGCATCCACTACAGGAATCTCGAGATCCCACTCGTCATGAACACAAATATCAATCTCATACATCATAGCAACGAGTGCCTTCAGGGTGTACAATAGAACCAGAGAGCAGAGAACAAATACAAATTGAGCAATAGTCAGTATGGCAACCCATGCAGAACAGCAAAAAAAAAAATGATGCAGATCCAACACACATTGGAATCAACGTGAAGCAAAGCCTTTGTGACATGCTTAATGAAGTGCTATAAAAGTAAGGGTTCATACAATAGTGTTTACTTTCACCCTATGGGACCAGTAATCTTAATTATGCAATGTTTATGTTTGTTCGCCATAAGCTTATGTACACAACTGTTCTCATGCAATTTTTATATTTATGCACTACATTGTTCACAAGCTACGCTATACTGCAAATGTCGAACAAGGCAGATGCAGATACTCAGTCTGAGATTTCCACGTATTCAGCGATGTAACAATGACAAAAGCAACGTCATGTTTGTACGACACACATCTAGCTAAATTGAATAATTCTAAACCCCTTGTGTCACAGTGGCACATAATGAATGCCTAAACCAACATTGAATACAATGTTGCGCTAAAAAAAAAATAAAGTAAAATCGCGCTTGCACGCGATTTTAAAGCGACAAGCGACGACGACAGGTTTTGCCGTCGCGGAGGGTAATCCGTCGCCGTCGCTGGTCACGTCGCCGGTTTCTGGCCAGCCAAAAAATATCACTCGTCGCCCGGAAGTCAGCACGACATCCGCTGGGGACAGCGATTGTGCAACAACATAGCAGCAATCAGTCTGCCCGCTTCGATCTGAATTCGCTCTTGCAACTTGCTCTCTGCTGTGACAGCAAAAAAATAAATAAATAAATAAATGGTACAATCAGTCATCGCTTCGTCTCATCGCTAACTTAGGACTAAGTATCAGCCCTCTCTTGTCATTATTATTGAGATTGGTTGTTTGTTTTGATGCTGTTAGGCCTGAGACACCACCGAGAGCCAAGAAAGTGTTTTAACTTTTACTCAACAAATGGCGCCACGGCATTTTACGCTGGCGGCATATCACGGATTTCCACTGGGGACGTGATAGCATATTTAACTAAATCTAGATAAAACATTAACCTTTTGATAAAATTCAGATTTCTTTACGCGCGCATGATAATACTTATTCGCACAACAATGTAAATCCGCCACTGCTCTTTTCGCGATGTCGTGTTCATGTAGTTGCTCCACGCCGCAACACGACAGGGTGCGCCTGTCGCGTCGCTTGAAATACCGCGTGCATACGGTTGGGCCTTTAAGAGGTCGGTGCGATTTCAAAATACCTTCACACCATCATGTCCAGGTTTACAATAGCAACTTTCTTTTTATGCAGAACATGGCACGCTAACTGGCATTACCAAATCCGAGAGCGTTCAAGACTAATGTCAGCCCAAGTGCTGGAGCCTGCAATCTGTGCACATAAACCTTCATATACATATTCACAATCATATCCACAAAGGTGCCACGCCCCGCAGGGGCGTCTGCGTCAGCAGGCGTTTGGTGTGTTGCGACACCACGGACCCGAGCACATGGGGGTTGGTTCCTCCCGCGTGTAGCCGTGCGCGGCTTAGCCGTGTCCGGGGAAAAGAGGATCCTGGGGGTTGAGCCGATGCCGGGTGTTTGGACCTTTATGGCCCCCCGGCGGAGGCAACACGCCTCTTTGGCCTCTGCTTCACGTAGACGGCACCCCCGGACTGACCCACCCGGGGGAAATCGGCAGTCGCCTTTTCCTGTTCTTCTCTTCAATCTTCGTCCTTCTCCCTCACTTTTAATCTTTCCTGTCTCCTTTTCTCTTCTATTTACTTCCAACATTCCTGGCGGCGAGGGTTAACCTTGTGTGGGTAGCCAACCTTGGATATTCCATATTTGGTTATAGTGGTGGCGTACAGTTGGCGTTTGTAGGACCTGTCCTTTACAGATTCTGCAGCGTCCCCTTGTTGGGCTCCATGGTGGGTGGCTGGCGCCACTGCCGAAACAAATTCCGTATACATGGATAGTTCCTTTCCCGCACTTCCTGATCGCCGCCAGAAACGGGGGCGCACCGAAGCATTTCAATTTTTTGGCCAAAAAACAGAAATTTTTCCGCGCTTTCACGTTATTCATAGTGAGAAGCCAGACAAGAGCGTAAGAGTTGCATCACCTTTCCTCGTTGCGAAATGTTTGGCCGAGACCATAGGACCAGGCTACAAGGCTACAAAGTTGGCAAGTGGAGATCTCCTGCTGGAACTCCGCGACAAAAAACAACATGAAAAATTAAATGCCTTAGTGTCTTTTGGCGAAATACCGATAACAGTCACCCCGCACCGCACGATGAACACCACTCGTGGTGTCGTCTCAGATGATGACCTCATGGACCTAACCGAAGCTGAACTTCTAGAAGGCTGGAAAGATGAAAATGTGATCAATGTAAAACGAATTAAGATGAGACGAGATGGCAAAGAGATCCAAACGAAACACCTTATTCTCACATTCGGTACAAGTGTTCTACCCGAGACCATAGAGACAGGATACATAAAGATCAAAGTCAGGCCCTACATTCCGAATCCTCTCCGTTGTTTTAAGTGTCAAAGATTTGGCCACAGTTCGCAGAACTGTCGTGGCCGCCTCACCTGTGCAAAATGTGCCCACGAACATGCATTCGAATCCTGTGAAAACAAACTGCAATGTGTGAACTGCGACGGCGAGCATGCCGCCTACTCGCGGTCGTGCCCGTCGTGGAAGAAGGAAAGAGAAATCGTTACAAGTCAAGGTCAAAGAAAATATTTCGTTCAAAGAGGCACGAAGGCGGGTATCATACCTGCCAAAGAACACCTTTGCCGAAGTGGCGCGTCAGGGGGCAGCGTCGCAACGGCTTCCGGCGGCTGTCCGGCTCACACACAATGAGCCGGCAGTGACGCCATCCGCCCCCTCTGCGGCTGCAGCTAGCGCTGCTCCACCTACTCACAAGGGGCCATCGACCTCTGGGCTGGTGGCCTCCAGGGCCTCGTCCCTCGAGGCGAGGCCTTACCGTCAAACGAACCGCTCGCAAGAGCGCGTGTCCAGCGCCTCGCAACAGGCGATGGACACAACAACCGCCCAGACGGCGCCGTCAGCGCCTAAGGAGCCGCGAGAATCTCGCGATCGCTCCAAAAAAGAAAAAGCCCGCATCACAGGGCCCGGCAAGGGCTCTGTAAGTTAAGTTAGTCTTATAAACGCACAGCACACAAAACACTTTCAACATGAATACACAAATAATACATTGGAACGTCAGAGGACTCCTACACAACCTCGATGACGTTAAAGAAATCCTACACAGGTTTAATCCTAAGGTGCTGTGTGTTCAGGAGACACACCTTAAATCTACACAATCCAACTTTCTCCGGCAATACGCCATTTTCAGGAAAGACCGAGACGACGCTCTTGCGTCGTCAGGTGGTGTAGCAATAGTTGTAGACAAGTCCGTAGCTTGTCAACATGTACCCCTTCAGACGGCCCTTGAGGCAGTGTCAATTCGGGCAATTCTTTTTAATAAATTGGTCACTGTATGCTCTATATACATACCCCCACACTATACTCTCGGAAAAACTGCGTTTTACAATCTTGTTCATCAGCTTCCTGAACCCTACATACTTGTGGGCGATTTTAACGCTCACAACACGTTGTGGGGAGATTCCCGATGTGACCCAAGGGGTCGTCTTATAGAAAATTTTCTTCTGAACTCTGGTGCGTGTCTCTTCAATGGGAAGGAGCCAACATACTATAATATTTATCATAATTCTTACTCATCAATAGACCTGTCAATTGGCTCTGCCTCTCTTTTCCCCGATTTAAAATGGCGTGTGCTTAAAGATCCACTTGGAAGTGACCACTTCCCAGTGGCACTGGACTTGTTGAAACAACATGACTCCCCTCCGCATGACCCTCGCTGGAAACTAGCCTCAGCTGACTGGAAGTGTTTTAAAGAATCCACATACTTATCACGAGATTTTATAAGTAATTTTAGCATAGATCATGCTGTATTATATTTTACCGCTTTTATTATTGACGCTGCAGAAAAGTTCATCCCTCAAACAAAAGGTCGTTCATGCGGAAGACGAGTTCCCTGGTGGAACGAGGACTGCCGGCAAGCTCGGAAAAAGCAAAACAAAGCCTGGGGCATTCTGCGCCGATACCCAACTGCAGAAAACCTTCTTCAGTTCAAACAATCCAAATCACAGGGAAGGCGCACGCGACGGCAGGCTAGGAGAGCAAGCTGGGAGAGGTTCCTGTCGGGAATAAATTCATATACCCAAGAAACAAAAGTGTGGAATGCGCTCAGAAGGCTAAAGGGGCAGGAACCGCATCCGCTGCCTTTGGTAAATAATCAAGGAAACAGGTTGGAAGACCAGGCAGACGCTCTCGGTACACATTTTCAGTATGTATCTAGCTCCGCGCACTATACACATACATTCCTTAAACACAAAGAAATAGAAGAACGGAAGACACTGGACCGCAAATGCAGAGGAAACGAACTATACAACTGTCCATTCAACATTGCCGAGCTCAAAGCAGCATTGAACGCATGCAAAAGCTCTGCGCCGGGAGCAGACAGGATTATGTATGACATGATCAAGAATATACACACGGACACACAGATAACATTGCTCGCACTTTTTAATCACATTTGGGCAGCGGGACACCTTCCAGCGACATGGAAGGAAGCTATCGTTGTCCCAGTTCTGAAACAGGGTAAAGACCCATCCCTGGTAACAAGCTACCGTCCGATAGCACTTACAAGCTGCTTATGTAAGCTTTTCGAAAAAATGATAAATCGCCGTCTTATGCATTTCCTAGAATCAAACAACATGCTTGATCCATACCAGTGTGGATTTCGAGAAGGCAGGTCCACAACCGACCATCTTGTGCGCATTGAAGCAAACATACGCGAATCATTTGCTCATAAACAATATTTTTTGTCAGTTTTTCTCGACATGGAAAAGGCCTATGACGCCACATGGCGCTATGGCATTATCAGAGACTTATCAGGAATGGGTATCCGTGGCAACATGCTTAGCGTAATTGAAAGCTATCTCTCACACCGAACTTTCCGAGTTAGAATTGGTAATGCCCTCTCTAGGCCATTTACACAGGAAACCGGGGTACCTCAGGGTGGTGTACTTAGCTGTACCCTTTTTATTGTTAAAATGACCTCTTTACGCTCGTTTATCCCACAAAGTATGTTTTATTCGGTATATGTTGATGATGTCCAGATTGGATTTAAATCGTGTAACATCGCAGTCTGCGAGCGACACGTTCAGTTTGGATTGAACAAAGTCTCAACATGGGCAGATCAGAACGGCTTCAAGCTGAATCCACAGAAAAGCTCCTGCATCCTCTTTACAAAGAAGAGGGGCCTTGTCCCAGAGCCCAGTATCCAGCTCCATGATCAGTGCTTACCTCTGAACACACAGCATAAATTTCTTGGTGTCTTGCTTGACTCTAAACTTACATTCATTCCGCATATAAAGTATTTGAAAGCCAAATGTTTGAAAACAATGAACATTCCTTAAAATTCTTGCGCACACGACATGGGGCAGTGACAGGGGCTGCTTAATGAACCTGTACAGGAGCCTCATACGGTCACGTCTGGACTATGGGTCTGTGGTGTATCACACTGCCGCTCCAAGTGCACTGAAGATTTTAGATCCTGTCCACCATTTAGGCATTCGCCTGGCCACAGGCGCCTTCAGGACAAGTCCTATACAGAGTTTATACGTAGAGTCTAATGAGTGGTTCACTCCACCTGCAAAGAACATATATAAGCTTCACATGTCTCCTCAAAGTGCAGTCTAATCCTGAACACCCGTGTTATAAAACTGTTAAAGATTTCACGTCTGACACGCTATTTCAAAACCGACCTTCAATGAGAAAACCTTTTACACTACACGTGAGGGAGTTGAGCGAGGATATGAATGTCCCACTAGATTTGCACCCACTGATGGCTCCAGCAAGGCTGTTGCCACCGTGGCTGTGGCAAATGATAAAATGCGACTCGTCATTTGTCGAAGTTACAAAGCACGCTCCTGTGGAACACATCAGAATGCACTTCCGAGAACTTCAATTAAAATACCAATGCCCAGAATTTTATACTGACGCATCAAAGTCCAATGCTGGCGTGTTTTATGCAGCAATTGGTCCATCTTTCTCAGAATCTGATGTATTGCAACCCGAAACAAGTATCTTTTCCGCGGAGGCATACGCATTAATGTCGGCTGTAAAACACTAAAGGAATTAAAACTTGAAAAAGCTGTCATATTTACAGACTCTCTCAGCGTAGTAAGAGCTTTAGTGTCTCTACGGAAACATAAAAATCCAATAATCAATGACCTTTACTCATCTCTGTGTACTATGTACGCATCTAACCAATATATCGTAATATGTTGGGTGCCAGGGCACAGAGGCATAGTGGGCAATACGCTTGCAGACGAACTTGCTACATCCATATCTACGAGAACCTGCAACTCCACCGTAGCAATCCCTCCCACAGACTTGAAGCCTTTCTTCCGCAATAAGCTTAGAAACTTTTTGGCAATCCATCTGGGACCATGAAACCTCCAACAAACTTCATTCAATCAAGCCGCACCTACGAAATTGGCCTTCGGTAACAAAATCGCGACAAACTGATGTCGTGCTTTGTCGACTGCGAATAGGACATGTGTACGGCACTCATTCTTACCTGCTCACTGGTGGTGAACCTCCACTTTGTGGTAGGTGTGGTGAGAGGCTGACCGTTCTCCATGTCTTGGTAGAGTGTCGGGAACTAGAGGCTGAACGAAATAAGCACTTTCCTATAGCACACCGATGCCACATTCACCTTCATCCGGTTTTATTTCTTTGAGAAGAACCAATTTTTGACTATAAATCAGTGTTACAATTTTTACAAGATGTCGACCTATTGCGCGTTATAAGCCCACGTGATTCGTAGCGCGTCCTCTCAATGGAGGCTGCTACTACGATAGTTGTGACCTGTATGGCACATGCCTCCAGGTCATTGCGCTTAAGGGCCCTGGTGAGGCACTAGTGCTACCTCTTTTAATATATCACCTCTTTTTAATACACCGTTTCTTCATAACATGTCATGTACCATCATCAACTTTTAATGCATATATAATTGCGGACATTTCAACGAATCTTAGGCCTCTATACAGCCATGTCGTAATCCATGTCCTTTATCCATGTCTTAATATTAATTATTCATCCACCCATAGCTGCCTATTACCATAGCATTGGCGTTCTTTGGCCACATCTGGCCCTTGCGCCAATAAACCCCAATAATCATCATCAGAAAGCCTGGAAGATCAAGCAAACTTTCTTGGTGCTCATTTTGAACACATATCGAGCTCCTCACACTACTCCGAAACCTTCCTAAATTACAAAACGCGAATAGAACAACAAAAGCTAGAAAGAAAATGTACAGGAAGTGAGGCGTACAACAAACCATTCTGCATAGTAGAACTGCAGGCAGCACTGAACTGTTGTAATACATCCGCCCCAGGTTCAGACCGCATAATATATGATATGTTGAAACAACTACCCTCCGAAACACAAAAAAACCCTCCTTTCCTTTTACAACGTTATATGGTTTTCCGGCGAGATCCCCTCTGTTTGGAAGGAGGCTATCATAATTCCAATTCTGAAGCACGGAAAGGATCCTTCCTCTGTATCAAGTTACAGACCTATAGCGTTAACAAGCTGCCTCTGCAAAGTATTTGAAAAAATGATTAACTGTCGCTTACTACACTTCCTCGAATCAAACAAATTGCTCGACCCATACCGGGAGGGCCGATCCACCAGTGACCACCTCATACGTATCGAGGCACGTATCCGTGAAGCTTTTGTTCATAAGCAGTTTTTCTTATCTGTATTCCTTGATATGGAGAAAGCCTATGATACTACGTGGCGGTTTGGGATATTGAGAGACCTATCACACTTAGACATACGCGGTAATATGTTCAATGTTATCGAAAGTTATCTGTCTAATCGCGCATTCCGTGTTCGAGTGGGCAACGTGTTGTCACGGAAATTTGTATAGGAAACTGGAGTGCCGCAGGGCGGGGTGCTCAGCTGCACGCTCTTTATAGTAAAAATGAATTCTCTTCGCCTATACATACCACGTAACATCTTCTATTCAACATATGTTGACGATGTGCAGATCGGATTTCAATCATGTTCTCTCGCAATGTGTGAGCGACAGGTCTAGCTTGGTCTCAACAAGGTCTCCAAATGGGCTGATGAGAACGGGTTCAGACTGAACCCACAAAAAAGCACCTGTGTAGTTTTCTCTAGAAAAAGAGGCCTGCACCCTGATCCTGAAATTGTGTTGCGTGGTGAACGTCTGCCTGTGAACAGGGAACATAAATTTTTAGGCATAATTTTGGACGCAAAATTAACCTTTGTACAGCACATAAAGTATCTTAAAAAGAAATGTATGAAAACAATGAATATCTTAAAGGTGCTGTCAAGCACAACCTGGGGTAGTGATCGAAAATGTCTTATGAACTTGTACAAAAGCCTCGTACGCACACGACTAGACTATGGAGCCATAGTTTACCAGTCGGCTACTCCAACTGCTCTGAAGATGCTGGACCCTGTCCACCACTTAGGCATTCGCTTGTCCACAGGCGCCTTTAGAACAAGCCCAGTGGAAAGCCTTTACGTTGAATCGGATGAGTGGTCTCTTCATCTGCAGAGAACGTATTCGTCTTTCATGTATTTTCTGAGAGTGAACGCAAACAGTGAGCAGCCCGCGTATTCCACCATAAATGATTTGTCCAGTTCTCAACTATTCTGCAACCGGCCCAGAGTGGCACAGCCTTTCTCACGGCGTGTTAGAGACATAGCTGAAGAAACAAGGGTTCCACTGTTTGAATACCACCTTATGCCCCCTGCTATACGGCCCCCGCCGTGGCAGGGGCAACTTATACACTGTGACACATCTTTCGTAGCTATTACAAAGCGCGCACCTGTCGCGCATATCCGAATGTACTTCCTCGAACTGCAGCACAAATACTCCTCTCCTGAATTTTTTACAGATGCATCGAAGTGTAATTCCGGCATGTCTTATGCAGCGGTCGGTCCATCATTTTCGGATGCCGGTGTTCTGCACCCTAACAAGTATTTTCACAGCAGAGGCCCACGCGATATTGGCCGCCGTTAAACACCTTAAAGAATTTAATATCCCAAGGGCAGTTATATACACAGACTCTTTGAGCGTCGTAAACGCTTTGAAAACTGTCAAAAAATATAAAAATCCTGTAATTGCGTGCCTTTACTCAGTACTATGCACCACGTATGCGTCCAAGCAACATATCGTGGTATGCTGGGTGCCGGGGCACCGAGAGATTGAAGGAAACGTATTGGCTGACCAGCTAGCCACATCCGTCCACGCGAACGTTGTCAACTCTTCCACGAATGTCCCTGTAATGGACCTCAAGCCCGCCCTAAAGAAAAAGCTCAGGGCTTACTGGCAGCGGTTGTGGGATAGAGAAACAGAAAATAAACTACACGTTATCAAACCGTATCTTGGCAACTGGCCGCCGGTATCCAAGAGCCGCCGCACAGAAGTAACACTTTGCAGACTTAGGATAGGACACACATACAGTAGACACGCTTACCTCTTGTCCGGTGGTGATCCACCCACGTGTGATGAATGTGGTGAGCCACTTACCGTGCTTCACGTCCTCCTGCAATGCACTGAATTAAACACTAATAGGAAAAAGCACTTTCCATTACCACAACGACAGCAAATTCCACTTCACCCTCAAATAATCTTAGGTATAGAACCATCCACCCACGTGTGATGAATGTGGTGAGCCACTTACCGTGCTTCACGTCCTCCTGCAATGCACTGAATTAAACACTAATAGGAAAAAGCACTTTCCATTACCACAACGAGAGCAAATTCCACTTCACCCTCAAATGATCTTAGGTATAGAACCTGTCTTTAATTACCAATCCTTGTTCGAATTTTTAAAAGATGTACACGGGTTTCATGTTATAGCCCCAGGAAATCCGTAGCACGGCCTCCTAACAGAGGTTTCTGCTGCGGTAGCTGCATTAAAGAAAGCACCTGCCTCCGAGCCTTTGGGCTCAAAGGCCTTAAGGAGGCATACGTCCTATTTCCATATTCTTGCATTTTAGCCTCATGATCACTTGTCATTCGTACTGTACCCATAGACCACTCCACATATCACTGTCATAATTTTATACTATATATCATTTTACGCTTCTACGATAGCGATTGATTTTAGGCCACTTTACAGCCTTGTTACATCCTATCATCGCAACTAATCAATCAGCGCTTAACACAGCATTATCAGTCATGGCGCTCTTTGGCCATACCTGGCCCTTGCGCCACAAAAAACCACATATCATCATCATCATTGCCATTGCCCTTGCATTGACGGACGGTGTACATGACACGATTTATTCAGACTCCAAGACCGCCATCAGGGCCTTTCAAATGGAAATGGTGGCTCCCCAGGCCCTACATATCCAAAACGCTAAAGACCTCGAACATCACTCATTGGCCTGGTTCCCTGCGCAGCTTGGAAACAATGAGGGTGCCTGGCTCTACCCCAACGAGGAGGCACACTCGGCTGCACAAGTTTTGACTTACCGTGCGCCGGGTAATGCGCCCTCTCCTGGGCAACCCGAGCCTCTCTACTAGTACAACAAGATCTGCAAACATAATTATCTATCAAAAAGACTCCTGCCTCTGCCGTACTCCTCGCAGTACAGGGCCCAGGCAGTCACTCTCAGACTTCTACAAACAAGCACTTACTCAAGCCCTGCGGCACTGCACACAATGTACCCCAAACGGTTCCCAAGGCCGGACTGCCCCCTGTGTGGTGGTTATGCGAACTTTGCGCATGTCCTGTGGGGCTGCGCCTCTGGCGGTCCCCTTTTCACCCAAGAGGAAATGATGAAGCTTATTAAGGCCCAGGATCAGACCTCTCAAATCCTGGCAGTCCAGAGGGCCCGCAAGAGGGCAGTGAGGTTTGACCTGATGGTCCCTGAGTGGGCCTAGCCAAGTGACGTCGAGTTTACTCGCATCTATTGTGGACCGAATAAAGTTATTTCACTCACTCACTCACTTAGAATACATGTTCATGAAGTTTTAACTGTACAATGTGTCACAGCAGACACCACTTAGATTCCAATATACATAGCTTTATACTGTGTGTACCAGCTAACGTTAGCCAAGCTGTTTAATGACAGTAAAACATTTAATAACATGGTGCAAGATACAATTATAAAACCTAAGGCGTGTGGTCATCAGAGGTCTGACAACCGAACAGCAAAGATCTTAAAATCGTATTTTGCATCTTAGTTTTTTAATCATTTTTTAAATAGCTTGGCTAATGTTAGCTGGGACAGCCTTTATATGTGACTACTGGTGAAGTACCAGCTGAATTGCAGCATCCTTAGCATTACAGGTATTGCAGGTGATTGGTGCTCTTTTGGAGAAAGAACCCTTGCCAGTTCTAACACTGCCTAATACCTGTAAAATAATGTTCATTTCTGAGATGGATGTACCCAGGCACCTTTATATGTCTTCTGCATCAACTGACTTCTTAGCAGCTTGCAATGAATGGCACTAGCCATTCTATATATGTCTCATTCGTTGCTCTTTGCTTGGGCTTGCTTGTCAATAAATAGTGCTTCTGTACAAAAAAAACCTTATCTTAATTGTCTCCTTTGGTTGCTAGCTCATTGCTCCATGGTAATTTTAAAGTGAATCTCTCTTTGCCTGCCCTTCTCAATAGGCATGGCTGCTGGCTGCTGCTTAGTCAGGCATTATCTCGACTCGCCCACTCATCATGATCACTCTCAGTATATAGTATTTCTGCATATGTCTAAAGGAGTTAAATATGCGTCGAATGCAAGTACCAGTGAACAGGGTTGTATAAAACATATGCCTAGTATTGGCTACTAAAGGAGTGCCAGGTCTAAAGCATCTTGTTGACCTAGTTGGTACACATTCATTTTCGTGAAAATGGCATGAAACAGGACAACACATAGTCAGGACGGGACAGGTGCCACTAACAAATTTTTATTATTTAGAGTCAGTGCGAGACTAGTATACAACATTCTCTTCCCCCGCCAGTGCAAGTGCAAGCTCAAGACATTCATCACATAAAAGCATTCCCTGAGATACTGAATATCGCACACATTCAACAATATAGATGTGTCACATGTTTGTCACCTTCTTGCTATAATTCATAAAAAACCATTTCTACTGCCTCATGGGCAACCTCCCTCACATTGATGTGAAGGCACATGCAGGCGCCGAGTTCACCGTTGACACCGTGCCGACTTGCTATCTTTTTCAGATTGTAAGTCACCCTAATTAAGTACATGAGGGACCACTTTAGGCCTCTTGTTGTTTCTTTGATCTTCTTCTGCTATTTGTTTTGTGCCCTTCACTTGACTACTAATGGTAGAAGACTGACACTTAGCCGTTTCATTTTCTACCGCTATTACTCGTCTCGTTTTGTGCCATTTCCTTGAATACCCATGTCAGTATTTAGTGCAAGTTTTTTAAAGTGACTAAATAGCATAGGAACCTGTTATGCTGCTTACCACAGATTCAGCAAAATAATGATACAGCACTTATAATCACTGCAATGCAATGTGCTTATGCGTTAAGTTCTCTGAAAGAGAAGGAATTAGGAGAGAACATCTAACTAGGTACATTGTAAGAACTAGAACACTGCACTTACGAGAAACTGCACTTGCATTGACATGTTCTCTGCAAAATACATGTGCAGAGAAGTACTTGGACGTACCCATGTACTTTCATGATCATGCCCTCAGAATCTTTGTATTCCCTGAATGCAGCACTTTTAATAGCCATTTTTCCCCAAAACACTGCCTTAAATACATTTGCAAGAACACTCAAACCTCGAAAACATTCCGATTCATCTTCATCACAAAGAGACACGTCAGCTATCAACATTAACCTCATTCATAACTAAGCATGAAGAGTTTTGTAGTTTTTCGTTTGCAAGGATTTGTATTTTCAGCTTTTGTTAAGCTTTGCCACTCAAGAAAAGGTCATTCAATGTGCTGGTACTTTAGGGTAAACCCACATACGTGGTCCAGCAAACAAATTCACCAACTCATCTAAAATATTTATTTATTTATTTATTTATTTATTTATTTACAGTACCTTACAGGCCTTCAAGAAGGCATTGGATAAGGGGGATGTACATAGTCATATAAGCATAAAAAAGGCATTAGTAAAACAAGAGAAATATCCGAACAGCGTAAATATATCAGAAATATTATAACACAAAAATAAACAGAACAGCCAGAAAAACACAGGCAGCAAAAATAAACAGAAATAGCTGAAAAAACACAGGAAGCAAAATGTGATATAACGGTGATCACATCACATGGCATAAGTGCCACTAAGATCACGTCTACATAATCCAAATGATCACTTGAAATGTTTAATAAGCACGCAGAAGAATTCAGGCGAAACAAGAAAGCAGAAATGTGCTATACGGCTGAAGCGTCAAAAAAATGCTCGAATTTAAGATCACGAAATACACTGTGTTTTGAGTGGGAGGCAATGTCATCTGGGAGAGCATTCTATAAACGTATCGCACGAGGCAAAGCTGAAAAACTGAATGCGTATGTATTGTCATAAATTCGGGTGTAACTAAAGGTATTATGTAGCTGTTGTGACGTTGAGGAAGCTTTTTCCAGGTTTGGTAATGACAGACCAGCCGCGTGAATGAATGTATGAAACAATAATAGCAAAGCGATGTCACGGCGAGTAGATAGTGGTTGCAAAGAGAGCTCGAGCTTTATTTTGGTTACACTTGACAGATTGCTGTAGTTGCTTGGTATAAAACAGCTCGATCTATTCTGGATGCCTTCCAGGAGGTCGACGAGATATTTTTATGTGTATTCCATAAGGAAGAGGCATACTCAATTTGCGGTCGGACTAGAGTTAAATAAGCTAGTTTTCGTAGTGGGGAAGGCGCAGCTCTTAAGTTTCGACCTAGAGATCCTAATGACCTGGAAGCGTTAGCTGATATCGAAGTGATGTGACTAGTCCACGAGAGATTATGCGTGAGAAAGACACCTAAGTACTTGTATTCTTTGGTGTAGTCAATTATGTTAGTATAAAAATGATATGTCACATATCTTATTGCTCAATACTACCACAATGGTCAACATCAAGGTATTCTATTTAAGCAGCTATGTACCTAATGCACCCCTCAGAGGTTCTCTGCAATAGTTTTTTCTGGAGTGACTTTCAGAGCTGCTGTTTAAGAGATCTACTGAATGTCATGGTCTTCTATCAAAACTTCTTTGATATTCAGGTAAAGGAATAAGTGATTGGCATTATAGTCTAGTGAGGAAGTCACTGATCTGACATTTTTCAATAGTCAAAAACTTCTGTATAAACAGTGTCATGTGCATCAGTGCCTCATTGTAATGCATTTACCATTTTGACACAGCGCTTACATACCAAAGTATTCGGTTAAAATTTTTAGTTTCCCTATCAATGATCACTAAATGTGCTATGAATTTCAGTCTCACCAACCTGCATGCACAATTTCATGAATTTGACAACGTTTTTAACCATTCGGCTTATTACTAGTCCTACTACCTCCTGATAAGTCACCTGTTTACTTCCCTAAGCAAACAGTTTAATCCATTTGCATGGAGCTATTTGCATGGATTAGTATAATGAAAGAACGCCAACATTATACTAATCCATGAGAAGGGAGATGTTAAAGAATTGAAGAATTATAGACCCATCAGCTTGCTTTCAGTACTGTATAAAATATTCACCAAGGTGATTTCCAATAGAATCAGGGCAACACCTGACTTCAGCCAACCAAGAGAACAGGCTGGCTTCAGGAAGGGATATCTTACGCTGGGTCATATCCATGTCATCAATAAGATAATCGAGAAATGTGTGAAGTACAATCAACCTCTCTATACGGGCTTTCATAGATTATGAAAAGGCAGTTGATTCAGTAGAGGTACCAGCAGTCATAGAGGCATTGCATAATCAAGGAGTACAGGAGGCATACATCAATATCTTCGCAAACATCTACAAGGATTCCAGAGCTACCTTGGTTCTCCACAAGAAAAGTAGAAAGTTACCTATCAAGAAAGGCAAGGAGACACAATCCCTCCATTGCTATTCATTACATGCTTAGAAGTATTCAAGCTCTTAGACTGGGAAGTCTTAGGAGTGAGGAACAACGGCGAATATCTCAGCAGCCTTCGATTTGCAGAAGACATTGAACTATTCAGTAACAATGGGGACGAATTACAACAAATGATTGAGGTCCTTAACCGAGAAAGTGTAAGAGTGGGGTTGAATATTAATATGCAGAAGACAAGATAATGTTCAATAGCCTGGCAAGGGAACAAGAATTCATGATCACCAGTCAGCCTCTAGAGTCTGCAAAAGAGTAGGTTTATCTAGGTCAATTACTCACAGGGGACCCTGATCATGAGCAAGAAATTTATAGAATAAAATTGGGCTGGAGTGCATAGCGCAGGCATTACCAAATCCTGACTGGGAGATTACCACTGTCGTTGAAAAGAAAAGTATAGAATCATTGCATTCTACCGGTGCTAACATATGGGGCAGAAACTTGGAGGTTAACAAAGAAGCTCGAGAACAAGTTATGGACCACACAAAGAGTAATGGAACGAAAAATGTTAGGCCTAATGTTAAGAGACAGGAAGAGAGCGGTGTAGATCAGAGAACAAACAGGGATAGCCGATATTTTAGTTGACATTAAGCGGAAAAAGTGGAGCTGGGCAGGCCATGTAATGCGTAGGATGGATAACCGGTGGACCATTAGAGTTACAGAATGGATACCAAGAGAAGGGAAGTGCAGTCGAGGATGGCAGAAAACTAGGTGGGCTGATGAAGTTAGGAAATTTGCAGGCGCAAGTTGGAATCAGCTAGCGCAAGACAGGGGTAATTGGAGATCGCAAGGAGAGGCCTTCGTCCTGCAGTGGACATAAATATAGGCTGATGTAATGATTTTCTTCATGATATAATCTAACACTCTATAGTTCCCTCCCATTATTGTCCGGTATGACAAAAAATTTTATGCGCTAGTTCATGTCATCCATTTTCACCAAAACACACACTGTATGCCTTTTAGCACTGCATTACAATGCATCAATGTGGAAACAGCAGTTGATATTATGAAAAAGGTATTCAAATATTAGGGCCAGTTGTCTAGTGGTTCTAGAGTCACAGTGACAAGCACACTTTGATTAGTTAGTCGCTGTAAGTAGTAAAGCAATATAATGTTGCCCCTTTCCTGCAACAGTCTCAAATGTGAGGCTAGCAGTATGTTCAAATAAAATAAATAAATATACTTAATGTGCTATTTAAATTAGGATAATGCCAGGTAAACAGTGTATCCTGAAGAAAATATTACAAACCAATTGCTCAGTCCAATATTAGGCAATGCTTTGTAATGAGGTAGATATACATAAGTGCAGGTAATTCCTTCAATATTTTCATTGCTGACATATTTTCATTGATACCTCAAGATCCCTCTCTCTTCAATTTGTTTAACTCCTGCAACCATTCACAATGTCTGTGTACCAACCATATCAGGTATGTCCCACAATTCAGCGAACCAGACTGTATCTCAGGTGTAAGGGACCCATGGAAACATTAGTGCAACAATTATATTGAAATAGATAATTTAACAAAATTCTTAAACAATGTTCAATTGGGACACACTTTATTAAAAGGCACTTGAATTAAGATAACATTAAACAAATAATTAGCAAGAACAGCCCGTTATATACAATACATTTTAAGGGTAGCATCAAAAAGGCACAGGGGAAGGGGGCTAATCAAATCGAGAATGGAAGGAGGGCTTATTGCATGCTCAATTTTATCAGTGCAGAAGTGTGGACATTTTTTGGAGATGCCTCTAAAGTTGCCAGCGCATCTTGAGTTCTCATAAGCCATGTATACATGCGTACGTGACCGCTACACGTTGTAAGAGCTATAAACGTTTTGCCTAATTGAACTGGACATTTCCCAGACTGTGCGACTTACCTCTGTTTGTGTAGTGAGCCTGCACACTAACACACACAGCACTTACTTTTAACATTAAATGTAGTTTATTTTCAATCATACATGAAAACACCCATTGTACACACCTTTAAAAATACACACACAGCACCTTTAGAATTAAAAGTAGTTTATTTTCAATCAAGCATGAAAACACCCAGCGTTCACACCTTTAAAAAATTTATGAATGCGTAGGTGAGTCCTATAACAAAGTTAAAAAACAAAAACAATTAAGCAAGTAATACAAAAACTGAAAACAGATTGCTGCTTTGCTATGCCTTAGGAATTTGAAGCCTTCTCAGGTGACTAGAATGAATCAATAATGAACTAGCATGTGCTTCAGTAGGCGTACACATTGAGGAGACCACTTTTTTTGTGGAGTGTGCGACAAATTTGCATGAAGATGCATCAGCTAAGCATAAAGGACAGGAGCTAGCTATATGTCAACTTTAATCGTAACACTTTCCTTAAGCGCAGCGTGACAAATATAACAACATGGCACTGACTAGAATAATAACGAGAGTAAAGTGAGCAAGTTGGTTTTCATTGATGTGAAAAATTTTGCGCTAAAGAAAGACAAGAACGAAGAGCTCGCAATGTTTTTTGTACCTTTGTCTGTTTTGGTGCTTATTACAAGACAAGAATACACAGTGAAATAAATTGTTAGTTTGATATCACAGACTACATGGCTCGCCTACTATATTTTATCACTAATAGGTGACTCCTTTAAATTGATAATCAGTTACCCTATGTTTCAGTGAAGGTATATTGACGTAGCATGATGGGATGAGGGGAGAAAAAATAATAAGAAGGAAATAACAGGACTCGGTGTTTTAGTATATCTACCTCAACAGGACAGTTTCAGTAGGCCTAGAGTTTGAGAAAGCCCCTTTTCTTGCTGAAGTGGCTAATAAGATTGCACAATGTTTTCACAAAAGCGCGTCAACTGAGCATAAAAAAGTGCTAGATAATATTGCCCTAATAATAAAATTGTTCGTAAGCACTGCGTGAGAAATGAAACAATGTATTGTGCATTATTGGAATTCTATGTCATTGAAAAAGTTTACAATGAGCTATAAATAAAAGGAAATGTTGCATTGATATATCACAGATTACATTGCTTGTGTACCTTCTCAGGTATTCTATAGTGAAAGAACATTGAAAAAAATTTGCATGAACATGAACAGAACCAGAAAATCCTGAGAAGCTTATGCTAGCCCAGCAATGAGAAAATTTGCATATTAAAAGATAAAGACATGAAAGAAAGCTGCATGAAGAACTTAGAGAATGCTCTTCAGTTTGTCGACGATCTTTAGCAGCTTACTATTAGCCCATCAACGAGGAAAGCTTTCTTCTTTGCACAACACACTTTGTACAAGTCCCAAAGTTTGGGCAAAGGCAGATGGGTAAGTGATATCTTTTACGTAGTACACTGTCAAGCAAAGTAAAAGGGCCTTCTCGAGCATGCAATCATCCTTCAAGGAGACCAATTCATCTTCAGCACAAAAATGGCCTTTGTCGATGTGCTCCAAACAATCGTTGGTCCTGGTGACTCATGGACATCTGCAAAATGCTGGGAAAAAAAGAAAGGAGGACGGTACCTCATTTATGGCTGCTACCTTAGACTTTGGTTATATGTAGAGTAGGAATCTAAATAATGTCATCTTTGTCTATTTGTTGTTCTGGGTCTTGTTCACGCCTCACTGCTGTCAGAGCGCGTGCATTTCTGAAGCAACACTACGAAAAGACGGGCCTTTGAGCATTAAAGCAGTAGTTGCATTCCAGTGCCTGTGTATGTCCATTTTCATGTGCGTGCACTTGTGTGTTTTAAGTGTGCTGCTTCATCAATATCCTATCTCTGTTGTTTCCTCAACGCCTTCCCCAGTATGGAGTAGCAGACTAGAAGCCCTTCAGCCCTTCACTCAGGCCGACCTCTCTGCCTTTCTGCCAATAAAGTTTCTCATAAAGGATTGTTATGAGCTTTAGCTGTCGTTATTAAAATGCAAGTCACATGCACAATTGTTCTCACAATTCCTTCAGAGCACTTCATCCTATAAACATGAGAGCTGTTAAAGGGCTAACAGATGGGACACAAGATAGTTCTTTTTTCTGAAAACTGAAAGTGAGCACAAAATGGTTGCGCCACGTTTTTAGCACTAGGTGACTTACTGAAGTTATGAGTGAAGATTTGGCGTGATTGCCACGCAGGTAGTTATCAATGTCTCTATAATCCATCTGGTGGTTACACATTTCACTTATAATTTCCCTGACTTTGCAGAGGATATCCATGACTTCATCAATTGTCCTCTTGAATCTCAGCTGAGCCTCCACAGTAAGCTGAAAAAGGCAGTTCAGCATTAGGGTCTACAAAGTACACACATAACTTTATTAATACAATTAGCAGTGTCTGGGCACTTTGCACACTTTCCGGTATGTTGTCCAAATCGAACCTCTTTAATGCTGACTTGGGCCACTGAATAGACAATTTTGGTATAGACAACTTTGCAAACTACATATGTCCAACTGGGCATATATTACTGGGTATGTGCAAAAATAGACGACAGGGCCACTGCATAGATGCAACAGAGCATATGACACTGGCTATGTGCCTGGATAGACAACTTTAGCCATTTACATGTGCAACTGGGCATGTGACACTAGGTATGTAAACATTCTTGGCCAATCCTCCAAAATCGGTGTGTGCGACTGATAGAGTAGCAAAACAAGTGGCAAGAAGTGAAGAAAATGCCAGCAACAGAAAATTGAAAAAGTTGGCTACAGTGAAGTGAACAGAATGGGACGAGAGTGTGCATTCTGCGAGGAGCGTTGATCTACAGATAAGTGAGGATATTGGTAATAGAAAATCAAATCAAAGGAGTAGGCTACACAGAAGCAAATAATGTGGCAATACAATGTGTCGTTACATTGTTTCAATGCTAATCACATTAACAACATTCAATGTGAAGTGGGTTGTCTGAATTTTTTATACTCACAATATCCTCGTTGAGGAAGTAGCGTGGTAGACTAAGCGGAGGGTCAATTTTACGCTGACTCAATGTGCTGTGGAGAAGAACTGCAACCCTTTCAGTGTCAAAAGGACCGCTCGGACCAAGGACGTTTTCTATGGACTAAAATAAAAAGAAAGAAAAGCAAATACATTTTAACTTCAGTCATTTTTTCCGATGAATGACTATTCAAAAATTGACAAGTGTTAAACCCAATGAATTTACGAAGCTGCCTGTATCACAAGACACAATACGGAGCTCTTCCCTTCAACATGTGCCTGATTCTGGCAGAAGTGTTAAGCTGGTCTGCATTTCACTGCCGCGGTATTTTCACCAGTACTTGCAGACAAAATGACACCTAGCAAAAAAAAGCACTGGACGCTTTTAATACTAGCTGATGGTTTCACTAGTTTTAGATATGAATTAGGATCACTTAATTCAATAAACTTTACCAGGCTCAGCATTGTTGTTGTTGAAATGGTTACTTTCAACAAATAATTACAGGTCAGTACACACTGAATATGATAATGAGTAGAACATCTCATGTAGAATATAGGTGATGCTTAGACAACTGCCAAGAGAAGGCATTACTCCCTGACCTAAGTGTTTAGTGTATGCCACTGTGAGTGTAAATATTCATGGAATACCTTCAGGCATTTGTGGCTAATCTTGCCCTTTCCCTGCTGTGTGTGTTCTTCAGTCTTCCCAGAATTAGCTGTTGAAACCGTATAAAATATTGCTACATAACTTACTGCCAGCTCTTTTAATGCAGATTCAGGATCAACATCTTGCACAATGACCACATTAAATGAAGCCTCAACTGATTCGTTGTTTGCGGCCTTTCGCCTTGCCTGTCGTAGCCACCTATGCCGCCTCGCTTCCGCAAGTCTTGATACAAACACACTCTGAAATAATAGCAAATGAAATGTAAAGAACAAGAGCATTTGTGATTTGACTGTCATGCATACAAATAAACATCTGTTGTAGGTTATTGGCACCAGTTAGACTAGACATCTACCGTCAGCAAATTTTGCATGTTATGAGACGACGTACATAAATGTACAGCCACCATCATACTCATTCCGAACAAGCCATAAGCGCGTTTTTGAGTCTACTGCAGTAGGTGCTAGCGATTTCTGGACGGACTGCCTTGAATGCCATTGCTTAATGCATCTTTTTTCCGAAACACTTGATGCTTGCTTCTTAAAAACAGCATTTCTTCAAGTTAAACCGTTAGAGATGAGTCTCCTATATTCATATCAAGTCTGACGGTGGCTGTACATAGAAAATGCACAGCAACACTAGTACCTTCCAGGCAGCTACCAGCAGATACCCAATGTTATAGTTGAAGTCAATGAGAGCAAGAAATTTGCGCAGAACCAATCTCATGATGACTGTCAATGGTAATGCACTTAATTAGCATTCAAGCATATAGCGACCCACCGTATTGCTGAAGACACCTATATCTATAGCCTGTAGTAGTCTTTCTGAGACTTTTGTTGCTTGCGCATACACTGTTCTCCATTAATAGCTAACTTTGGTATGGCATTCGCTTTCCAAGGTGACAAATATATGAGGACAATGCTGTGACAGCAATAAAATGAACACGAAGGAATGATGTTGATAGAATGATGAAGGCAGTATGATGAAGTCAGTATGACGGCAGCATGATAAAAATGAGACAATTTTGACATTATGATGATGGCAGTAGCCAGCCACTTAAATGAACATGGCCATATATTCGATGAAGCAAGGCTCTATATACTACTAACAAATTTCTGTTCACCTCGCAAGAGGAAATATACAGAATCCTACCTCATACACAAGTTTAAATGCCTGCACCCGACGGGGATCAATTTGGAATGTGGCAACACAGAATTGCTAAAAGCTGTAACTTGCACCTGAAATTGTTATTAATGGAGGCGGAAAACACGTTAGGCCTCCAGCTATTCTCGATTTTCAACCTCACCTATTCCTCCATTTCCAGTTCATCCCTGCCTATCCCCTACCAAACAATTTATTATTATTTTTCACGTTTTTACGCATACATCAACCATACGAACGCTTTTCCTATGTACACCTGCCCACTCACTGTTTCTAATAAATTTTTTTTTGCTGTCACCTTCCTATTAGTTCTCCGCCCCCCCATTTTCCTTTCTTTTAAAGATCCACACCGACACACTTCAAAGTCCCAGACGCCAGGATACCTTTTTCGGCGCCTCGACCATACACGTTCCCGCCACTTCTTTATACCGCCGTGACGACGCCTACGATGAACTATTGAGGCTAACATCCCTTGAAAGACCGAGCTGCTGCCTTCCAACTACACCCCCTCCCCTCCAGGCTCCGTGTCGCCATCTTAACACCTCCAAAATTACCGGACGCATTGCTGCTACGCTACTCAAGTCATTATTTCAACTCGTCCTGTTGTTACTCGCACACTGACCGGCTGACCAGCTGTTCAAAGACCCAAGTGCACACCGCCTACGACACCTCTGAACACTCTCTAACCTCTCGCTCCCCCAACACCCTCCTAGTCATTTTCTTTGTGCCGCTTTCCCGCTTTTGTCCCCTCGTTTTAGAAACCACGCCTACAGACAGTCAAACGACAGCGGTCATTTTCTTTTCAGTCTCTCCCTTTACAGCCAGCCGCCACCGACATCGACGTGACGTCACTCTACTAACCCTTTAAAACTAACCTGTGGAGGATGACGAGGCCGCCTTTGACGAAGATAGGTCCTTCTATCGAAACGTTGGCCAGCCTTTCTGAGGCACGTTATCCCTGTTTATAACCTTTATATCACTTGCTTCACAAGATCATTCACACATCATCCGGCATTCAGGCACCCTTCTCTTTTAAATCTCCTAGCGCATGTGCAACCCGACATAGTCACGCAGTAAATATCGTTCCTTTCAGGACACATATAGACTGTTTCAAACTTTCTTTTTTTCCGCTCACAGTTGAAATTTGGAGCAACTTGGATGGTTCGCTACGCACATTGCCTTTTGCAGTTTATTGAGCATATTGACCATATTGCCTGTTAATCTGTTTGTATAATTTTAGTGTTTGTTCTTTTGTTTGTACTAAAATCTTGTACCCACTCCTGCTATGTTTGAAATATAGACAGCAGTATTTGTAACTAAAAAATAGTTTAAAAAATGACGATGGCATGATCAGCATGACGAGAGTTGAATGAAGTTAGAGCAATGATAATGGTACGACCACACTGTCATCACTAGGACGGTATGACAACAAAAGCATGACGACAACTGCTTAACAAAGGTATGAGGACAATGGGATGACTGCAACAGCGTTACAACTGTCGGGCAACAGTGATTCAATGACGACAGCATGATGACAGCATAACGAAAGTACGATTGTAGGATGACGCAACGACAATCGCACGATGAAGCTGGAATGACAATGATGCAACCACCATGACAGCATCACAACCACGAGCACAAATTTAGTGGCCCAAGCTGTGGCCGCACTTAGTTCCCGCACTTCTCATGAACTAGGAAGCTTTTTAATTTATAAAAATTTGTGATGCTCATGTAAACGAGTGCTCCGTTATGCATGTATACCATAAGAACCATTTAAATAATGTGAACTGGACACGGACGAAAAAGGATAAATACACACACCACGCCTGTATGCATATATGCGCCCTTTTCGTCCGTTTCCAGTTCATGCTTTTTAAGCGTTTTTATGGATTACCAACGTGCCCAAACTGCCACTCTGGCTATTAGACCACTTGGTCCACTGTGTCGGAAGGCATGGCGACGATAGCATGAAGGGAATCGGATGACGTGGAATGACGATTATGGAATGCCCACGATGGCATCACAATTAAGAGCACAGACCGAGCACAACTCGTCAGTAATGAGGCAGAATTAAAGCAATAACAGAACAGCATGTCAATAAACTGATGTAGTTTGTGTTAGGCATTGCCATAACTAAAAAAATGTTCAATTTAAAAAAATTTTCAGACCCTTAAGTTCTGTCAAGAAACCTTTCACTACACTCTGCGGTGATAGCATTCAATTTAGCACCCTCGAAGTTAGTAAAGAGGGGCATACTAAAATCATGCCTACGTGCAGCACTGGACAGATCATGTGCCCACAGAGCTTAATGCAGTAATCAGACACAGGTGGCTAGCTTCAAGCGTGCCGGCTATCCAGATGGCATGCTAAAGTGTGGCACAAGGTCTCTTGACTGAACTGGGCAGTAGTGGCTTTATCATAGTACACTGAGGTACCCTTTTGATATGCCACATGTTTGCGCTACATATAAGCTGGAGTGTGAATCACGAGAGCAGTAATATGAATGCAAATATCACCTCCCAATGCCAGGGAGAAGCCAAAGAGGTGTTAGTCACTAACCATGATAACCTAGGTTATGGCAAATTCTTGTTTTTAAAAAAACCAAGAACATTCATTATTAACAGGAAAATGTTAGCTTGAGTAATTATTTTAAGAAAAGTACTTAAAATATCACATTGATAAATACTGAGAATATCACATTGGTCTAGTTACCTAATGTAGTCACACAGTATCCTAAGTTATGAGCGAAACAGTGACAGCAGGCCATTTGTTTTAGTTATTTTGTTAAATGCGCATTGTAAAGAAGAAAATAAATTACCTTAGGTGATTTGATTCGGCCTTCCTTGTCTTGCTTTGCCTTTTCCCAAAGCATATTTGGGTAAGTTGCTGCTAAGGTCTCCCCTAGTGCATAGTACTTCCATCGCCTAATTGCAGTGTTCTCATCTTGAATAAGGTTGTTTTTACTGAAAATCACACACAAAAAAGAAATTTACAGGTCCTGCCTGGTCTACATTTCCCAGACTGATATTTGGTGAGTACAATATTGTCACGACTAAAGAAGACAACGAAGTGAGGGACACGAGCAAGTAAGGGCTTCCGTTTGGAGAAAAGTTCACTTTATTGCGTAAACAAAATGATGAAAGTCCTCTTCCAAAACGTTTTGGCAGAGTAGAAGTGCGACCCTCTAGGAAGCTAATAATGGGCTCCAATTCTGGGTCTTCGCATTGCTGCTGTGCGTGCGTAGCCGTGTTGACAACTGCAACAAACGCTGTAGCGTCGTCATCGTCTGCACTTGCAGGTTCGAATGGGGCGCGAGAAAGGCAGTCCGCATCCGTATGCCGCTTTCCCGACTTGTACACAATAGCCATGTCGAATTCTTGAAGTTTAAGGCTCCAGCGCGCCAATCGTCCTGATGGGTCTTTTAAGTTCGTCAACCAACAGAGTGAGTGGTGGTCACTGACAACATCAAACAAGCGGCCGTACAAATATGGGCGAAATTTGATCACCGCCCAAACCACCCCAAGGCACTCTTTTTCTGTAGTTGAATAATTTTCTTCTGTGTGGGAAAGGCTTCTACTTGCATAGGCTATCACTTTTTCAGCGCCGTCTTGCCACTGTACAAGTACAGCTCCTAAGCCGATATTGCTGGCATCGGTGTGAACTGCTGTCGGGGCGTCTTCATCAAAGTGTCCCAGGACCGGTGGGTTTTGAAGGCGTTGCCGTAGCTCGTCGAATGCTTTCTGCTGATCTTCATCCCATACGAATGCTACGTCTTCTCTGGTGAGGCGTGTCAGCGGCGATGCAATGCGTGAAAAGTTCTAAATAAAACGCCGGTAATATGCGCATAACCCTAAAAATCGTCTCACTGCCTTTTTGTCGTCGGATGGCACAGGAAAATGTTCAACGGCTGCTATCTTTTCCGGATCAGGTCGTACTCCCCCATTACTGACAACATGGCCTAGAAAAAGAAGCTCTTCGAAGCCAAAATGGCATTTTTCCGGCTTAAGCGTGAGACCAGCGGACCGTATGGCTTGAAAAACAGCACGTAGTTGCCTCAAGTGCTCGTCAAATGTCGCAGAGAATACAATCACATCGTCCAGATATACTAAGCACGTTTGCCACTTGAGTCCTGATAGAACGGTGTCCATTAGCCGCTGAAATGTTGCCGGCGCGGAGCATAAGCCGAAGGGAAGTACCCTAAATTCATAGAGACCATCAGGTGTCACGAATGCTGTTTTCTCGCGGTCTCTTTCGTCTACTTCTATTTGCCAATAGCCGCTTCTTAGATCCATTGACGAGAAATAACGTGCAGGGACATGCTTGTGCTCGTGTCCCTGACTTCGTTGTCTTCTTTAGTCGTGACAATATCAATAGGAAATGAAATTTCAGTAAAAGCTGTAGCAATTAACTCAACACCGACTTAAATTTTCAGAACAGAAACTCCTCCACTGAAAACAGGATATGATTGAGCATGTTTGATGCAACTTGTGCAAGACACGGTTTACACATGTCTTCTCATGAACTTGGAAGCTGTTTAATTTATAAAAATTTGTGATGCTCATGTGAGTGCCCTGTTCTGTATTTATACAGATGTAACACTTGTAGTACTTACTCAAGAAAATGAATCAACTCATGACGAAGTTGTTTCGAAAGACGACGATGAATACTCTCAGTAATGTCCATTCCATGAAGAAGTGGTTCAACAACGCAAGAAAACACAGGCAGCTTGTTTTCTGGTGACCACTGGACACTTGCAAGTGGCTTCTATAAAGAATATGGAACCACAGCATCACGATTACAATCCAAACCAAATAAAGGAGCATTAATTCTAAGTAGCTTTCTGTACATATTTTATTGTGCCACGTAATAAGCTATTTGAATATGTAATACAGACAGTACAGCTGGTCAGTAACACAGTAGTCACATAAAACAGCAGCAAATGGTATCGGAGAAGAAGTGAGACAAGAAAGGAGACTGCGATGATCAAAGGGCACCTCGTGATCATACCACTCTCCTTTCCTGCCTCTTTTCAAGCTCCATTTGCTGCTATAATGAACCAACAAGCAAACAATACATTTCGATCACATAAAACGCTTGGTATAAACTTCAAAATCAGAATAAAGAAAAGAAAGAGCAGTAGACATACAGAACATAGAACGCAACACTCTGACTGAATTACAACAAAAACAAAAATAACGAATATCAACACAGTGACCGTCACTACTACAAGTCACAACAGTGAAGCTATCCGTATTGTATTCGTGAATATGTGTTACTGGGATGACACAGCATGACAATTTGGACAGTTAAACCATTACTGGCCATTTGTAAGACAATATAAATAGTCCTCGCAATGCACCTAGTGGCATATCAGGAAGTAGATTTTCAATGGGATGCTCTACCAATTCAGCTATGGCGGCTGCTGGCTGCTGCAGGGAAAACGAGATAGTATCACATTGTAAATTTGGACATGACAATTTGGACAAAGCATGTTGTATTTCCACCAGCAGCATTGTGTTCCACATTATTTTTCTTTCGCTAGTACTTGTCCCCCTTAAAATGAAAAAAAAGAAGTTATTTTCCCTAGCGTTCTCTGGCTTCAGTGTCTGTCACCCTTTTACTTCCTTGCTTTGCCACAAGTTTGAAACCACACATCTATAAGCTATGTTGCTATGCTCTTTGTTGGTCTACACAGAACCCCAAACAACTAGATTCAAATGATATCAGCAAGGTCAAAGGATGCTTAGAGATCTTGGACATACATCCTCAAGACAACATGCCTCAAATAACACTTCTACCTCCAATGTGACAAATGCCCGACATTTGCATAATGTCAATGCCTTGAAACATGGACCCACAAACCTGCCTAGGAAGAAGACAAACACATGCACAACATGATTGCCTGAACAGAACAGCGTAATACACACACGCCATCTCCGGGTACAAACGCTGCAATAAGCTGCACGGTGACATACAACATTGCGACCAATGCATATACCCAAGACCTGCACACGTTTGCCTACCCAAACAACAGCTGAAATAGTGGCAATAACAGCACCACAACACGTGTAAAACATTATAATTAGCACGGACACTCAAGCAGCATGCCAAGCTTTCCTCACAGGAAGCCTGCCCAACTACATCCATGAAATGCTACATTGATATACAACAAATTGCTACATGAAATGCTACATTGATATCACCATTCAAAGGGTACCTAGCCACTGTAACATTGGGGACAATGAAAATGCACATGCTCTATCACATGTAAACATTCAGGGACTTCCACACTAGTGAACAGATGCACTCACTCATACAGAATTAAAACAAATAGCCTCATACATGCAACACCTAAAAATAGAGGAATGGCATGAACAAGAAACAATTCTTCCATTTCCACCATGCTCGACAACACACGACGCTGTTGCATGCACACATGCCAAGCCCAAATGTACTGTCTGCCCACACAAAAAACATCCTGCACTACAAGCCGGAAAAGAGGCCTGCACAATATGGACGGAATACAAGGAATGCCCAAATGCATCCCCTACACTGTGGCACTGTACAGGCAGTCAAGAGGCACTTCAATCTATACCTAAAGGACTACCAAAAGACCCCACACACTTTAGGAGTGGCTTAGTGACCCGACACCATCTAATGTGACCGCAATAATGCAGCTTACAACGGCCCTTGGGCTCACTGTACCACAAGAAGCAGACAGAGCCCAAGCAAGAGTCGACGCCACCGACGTCACACCCTCACCCCCGTTTCCCACAACATCACCATCGCTCCAATGCCCAGTAGCCCGCCGCACAGGGGGCCGAAATGAAATGTTTTTTCTCTCTCTGCTTGTTGGTTAGCTACACAGATCACTTATGTAACTTGAACATGTGATGCAGTGTAAATAGACTGAGGGATGCATAAAATACAATTATCTTTTGAATATGTAAATACAGGCCAGGGGAGAAGCAAGCTTTTAGTTGACAAAATGGCCTCATGGTCTGTAACACTTCCCATGAAGGCATTCACTTTTGGAACATAAGTTGTTGTCAGAAGTTTGCAATTTACAAATACCTGGTCATTAAAATACACTATGTGATTTACCCTACAAAAGCATGGCTGCTCACTGACGCGCCCAGTAACAATAATATCGCTCACCCTGATCACAACATTTTCAACAGGTGCCTTTTGCAATGACAGGCCACATTGCCCCACATCACAAGGGGCCAATCCTGCATCACAGAAGCTTTGGCTAAGCACAAAAGGAGTACCATATACAGGTGGCATTCTGGTATCTGCGTATCCCGTTTTGGGTGTGCCATCGTCATTCCAAAGGGCATAAGATGTATTAGTTTGAAGAAAATCACTCACGGAAAGTGGTACATTTTTGAAATTGAAAAGTTTTTTAGACTTCGGGAAGGCATTTTTTGCCTCCATCCGCATTGTCCAGTGATGACGTTCTGGCCCATGCATCTTTATTTGATCAACAATGTGAATTAACATGTGCATTTTAGGAAAGACTGCTTCATTTCCAAAGCACTCATTGAACATTTTATGGTGGCTAGAAATTAGCTCCTCTAAATCTCCAACAGCCTCTGCAGTCAAAACGGGTGACAAAATTATTTGTGTAATCTGTGCAACTTGAATAAGACATTTCATGTGCATCGAATCTTCTGGAATAAATTCCTCAACAATTAGTGGAAAATGGAGAATAAAAACAAGAGAAGAGCTTGCAGAAGAAACAAGATTCAAATCTCGTTCAATCAGGCGTGGCCTGTCGCTGCTGGAGACTGCATGGTGAAACTGAAAATTTGAGATGGCTTTGTTCATTTGTTTCCTTGTGAGCCATTTCTTCTCCTTGATAGCAATACGAAGGAAAAGAGCTATTTCTTTTGGCACAACACCTTCCAGCAGAACATGCATCGGATCATATAATACGTCTTTTGTCAAGGAGAAAAAAGGAACTGATGCCAACACTGATTCACTGTTGATCCCAGATTCTTTGGATAACTTTTGTTTTTGTGCAGGGTTTTCACACTGATTGAGTTCCTTCATTTGTGCCCTGACGCTGCCTTCTGTTCGAAGAGTGCACTGACCGTGGTTTGTGTACTGTGCGTACTCTGCCGTAGGCACAAGGCAAGTGCGACAGCAACGGAGAACAGCAGGGCTAAATGACTGCTTGAATCCTGCCAAAGAGTTAGTCGCCAAAGCATCTCCTGTTACTGCCATGAGTGCGCCAAAAAACCTTTCAGGGCCTTTGTCTGTTTCAAAGACGATGCCTTCATTTGCAAGCAAATTCAATGCATGCAAAAAATCATCGAAGAACTTTAGCCGTTCACTATGTTGTCTTAAACTTGCTGTAAGGCCAGTGCCAAGCAAGAAAATGTTGCTTAACTTGGACCGTTTGTTAGGTGGAAGGTTCAAGAGAGTCACATAAAACATGCTGAGTTTCCCCTTTTTACCTCTCTTCATGCCAATTGGGTTTGTTAGTTCAACGTCATCATAGTACAGACTGAGCAAGATAATATTTTCTTTTTGCTTTTGGAACACTGGGTGTGAACTAAACCTTGCTCCATCGCTGAAATCATGAATTACACAGTCATCTTGTGTCCTCTGCATTTTTCTTACATGGGGAACAATGTCTGGATGTTTGAGCAGGATTTGTAGAAGGTCAAGAAGCTTTATGACATAGGCTTTTGCCCCTCCAGTCAGCACGACTTCAGTAGGGGGCACAAAAATTCTTGCATTCTGGTAGATTTTCTTCCGAAGACGGTCATTTTTGATGTGACCAATGTGGACAGGAACTCCAACTGCACTAAACATGTCGTCCACCTCCTGAACTACATCATCAATGACCGTCTTAGGGCACCTGTGATGGCCTTCAAGGCGTCTGCACAGGCTTGTCAGCATTTAGACACTATAGCTCCCTTATCAGTTTCACAAGTATCTTCAGATGTTAGCTGAACATTACCTTCTTCCTCATTGCTGCAACTTTCTTGCCTTAGATTGCTCTGATCTGTCCACTTTTTTCGGCACACCTTATGATGCTGCTGGTAGTGTGTCAGGTAAGCAAAGTGAGAGTTGCACATTGAGCAAACAAACATCACATTTACACCTCGGTGGGTTTTTGTGTGGCTAGCAAATGTGCTGAATGCAGTGCAAAAGAAGCCACACTGAGAACATACATGCTGGCCAGTCAGAGAACGCAGTTCCTTTTCCACTTGTGTCTCAGATGTACTTGTCTCAGATGTACTCGCTTGCTGTGACAAGGCGATGTTTCCAGTTTCATCTCTCCCTGCATTTTGATAGGTGTAGGGGCACAAAGGACACTTTACTAAATAATGTTTTTTGACTATGCTAATTATTGATTTAACGTCTCTTATACAGTGCACAACTGCTCTCACTCTTAAGTTTATGCTGTACTCATCTTTCATAAATGACTGTAAGCAATAAATTTTTAAGCAGTGAAAGTAAGTCAGTATACAGGCACGCACATCAAATCACTTTCATGGAATTGGCAAGGACTGTTCCATCAGCATGAAGTACTAATGCCTTTAATAAATAACAATGCGGAAAGCTTTCCAGTCACAGCGGTAACGTTAGAACTTGAGTGCATAAATTGCCCCACGATTAAAATAGGAAGGTTTATTTTAAGTTACACCTTCAACTGTTGTATAAAAGCAAGATGAAAGATTATTATCTCATTTGGAATGGGGTTCTATGAGGCTCTCACATTAATATGCAATTTTGTGTTATAAATTCAATAAAATTTTAAATATAATCTCTTAAGGCATACCTCCTGGTCTCTCTGCACGCTGGGTAGCGGCCAAACTTGGCTCATTCTCCTCGTCAATGTTGCACAGACTTTGTGCACTGGAACCTGTATGCACAAAAGCCATTCCATTTGTTTGAGTTAGAAATGTCCAAATATTCAAAACTTCGAACATGAATTCAATAGTCCCTGCTACTCGATTCGTATTTGTTTTGAGAAATCACAATTAGCATTTGCATAATATTTCTTTCTTTCAAATACACAGGGTGTTTTCTTCGACGTTCACATAATTAAAACCACCTGCGGCATGCAGCCCACTCATTCATCTGAAGGGGGCAGACAATGCTTTAAGAAAATCAAAATATATAAGTGACAAATTAACAAAATTACACTAATAGCCTTCCTAACTATTTAATTTAATTAGCACACATATTGCAATATACAAACTGAAGCCAGTGGTTTCACAAGACGCATCCCCTTGGAATGAATTTTAAAACTAGCGCCACTTTTGAGAGCTGTCAAAGTTTTCAGTAAAAATGCATTAACACTGTCCTAATACTTTCAACAAATTACATTTTTGTGCACTGAAGCTGAAAAATTACAAGAACACTAGTAAGTTTTGTAGCAAACTTTAGGAGTACATGGGCGGTATTCTGTAAGAGTCTACCTAGTGGACTGTCCATTTTGCCATTTCTGCGACCATTGATTCGCTGCTGCTTGACGTGCAGGAAGGTGCCAGCCAGTCTCCTTCCTGCACGTCAAGCAGCAGTGAATCAACGGTCGCCAAAATGGACAGTCCACTAGGTAGACTCTTACAGAATACCGCCCCATATCTCTCTTAGCTGGTGATCTTCAGGATTTCTACCAAGTGGATAAGAGTTTCAGTGTCACAGACTACAATTAGAAAATTGCAATATGTGCCATAAAGTAATTATTTTCAAAGTATATTAGCAAAACATCGTTATACGAAATATGTCTACCTAGAACGCAGTAATCTAGCTCAAGAAGTAGAAGTGTGCTACATGTCCATGGGTGATCTTTAAAAATTCTTCTAACAATAAAAAACACCCCGTATAAGTGAAACACTTATGGAGCCTCAAGAGCGAGAGAATGATGGATGTGACAGCTGTTCTAAGTGAAGCTACTGCAGGATAGCTACAGTTGCTATACAGTTCCTGAGCAAACATATGAAACACACAAATTCTGCTCAATGCTCAACAATCTTGAGTCATTCACAAGACTGGCTTGCTTTGAAGCAGCCCATATATGAAGTTGTTCCAATTTGTTATTTGACTAGTCTAACAATGTTTGCACACTATTGCACAACTGTAGTATCACACTTTCTCATTCAGTGAACACAATGTATGTAGCTGTTATACTGTTCGATTATTTCATTACAATCACTGTCAGGTTGCCCCGATAATTCACAGGAGGTATTATTTACAAGCTCCTCCCTTATTCGAACAGCTAATTCTGAACAGCATTACACCCATGTATCAGCAAATACACAAACATTGATGTTGCTTCAGAAATGAGAAAATATTTTGTACAAAATTCAGGGGTCATTTTTGTTGAATATGCTTATTCGATTCGGAAATAACACCTTTCAAGCAACCCTCGTTTTAGGTAATTGCTTCAGTTTGGCTGTTTGTACCAGTATGTGGGTAAAGGTAAATTTTTTGGCGCAGCCCACTATATCAATGTACACAAAAACCGGCATCTATAACTTATGCTATTCATCCTATGAGTCATAGTTTGTAAGATCCAGCAACACGCTGATATCCTGATAGGATTCTTGCTTACCAGTAGCGAGGTTTGCAGGTGCTTCTCCTTGAGCTGTCAGTGTTGCTGCGGATGTTGATGGTTGACTCGGCCCTGCATAGGTATCAAATACATAAGGCTACAATAAACATTGTTTATAGCACCAAGGAAGCAAACGATACTCTGAAAATGATACATGAAGAGGGAAAAATGTAAGGCTGTGGACCACAGCTCTAGTTTTTCTACCTGCTATGGAGTTTTAACAACAGAATTTAATGTCTAAGCTGCCACTGAGTGAATACAAATTACACTGAACATCAGCATTCCACTTTAGCAGGCACAAATGGCTTACTTTGTGTGCACAGATGTGTGCAATAAATGGTGTTGCTAATGGCTGATGTTAGAAACTTTTCACAGACCTTTTTGTGCCATTAATGCAGGTGTCTGAAGGTGGTGTCATTATCTATTTATTGCTTTTACCTAGTATTTTTAACTGCGCCAAAGCCCTCTCTCATAAAAAAGAAAAAAATTACTCTTCAAAAGGGGATTCTATTTGTATTACATAAGGTATTTCTATTACATAAACTGTTGCTTTAGGTGAATGTAAAATTTATCGCCTTTTAAATTTGGTCTCTACAAAAGTGTTGGTTTCATGATATGCAGATGCTGATTTTTATGTAATTCTCACCTGGCGTGATGTCGAAAAACTTTTTTTTAATAGTCCATTTGGTAAAAGAGATTTTTTTCTTTTTTTTTCTTTTTCTTTCGTAAAAGGCTACGAACAGCGAAACTGTTTGAAATGACCTACGTCTGACGTCTCGAAGCACCTTGCGAGACCGTGGCTCGGGACCAACTCCGATGCCACCTATTCAAATGCATGTAAAAAGCAGAAAGGCTTGTAGGAGACGACAGACTCCTAGATCAATTTAAATGGAACTCGTTGCATTTAAGGGATCAAGTTATCTAATGACTGTCGGAAGCGCTATGTTCATTTAGGGCTAGGATTTTTTTCACGAAAATTGCCAAATTTCGGTAAGCTAAAAAAAGAAAAAGAAAGGAAGAAAAGAAAGAGCTTGAGATTCACAATTTCGAAACTGCACCAAAAGCAGAACTCGTAATTCTGTTAACTGCTTCTGTTATATAGAGCATCTAAAGCAGACAAGATTGATTAGTGATACTTTAGGTAAATGAATTACAATCTTTATGAAGGTTTTAGAAAAGTCCTGCTCACTCATTGGTGGTGCAACTGAGAGGCACGTATGATACATCAATGTTCTCCGCTTTCGGTGTACTATTAGATGAAGCTTACAGAATTGTGATATTTCTTGTCATTGCTGAGTTACAATGCTGCGAGCTAGACGATTTCGTTTTCTGACAATACTCGACCTTCAATTATTTGTATAAAACAATTCGCCCGCAAAAAAAAACAAAAAAAAACATCGTGACAGTCACTAGGCTTTTTCCCCCTTTCAATGCAGAAACCTCATAAATTTGCTTCAGTGGCTGACGAGAAAAACGATTTCCCCGTTCCCATGTATTTCGGTAGAGCCCCCGAGTTACAAGTTTCTTCTCAGTAGCCGTTCACAAGAGCCACATATTATGTGAGGTTCGTTACGTATGGTGCTCAGTTCAAAAATAGCACAACGCAATAAATGAAGCATGTAATCATCCTATTTCAGGACAATCTAAACCAACTTACCTAGTCGGACGTGGTTCACGGGGCTATGTCCGCAGTACGCGCACCATGCCGCTTGATACGGCGCGCCCGGCTGTCCGCCGTCCGTGAGCGATCTCGTGTAGCCGTCGCACTCGCATGAGTTCTCATAACGGCACTGTCCCCTCAAAACACCCTTTACATCAGTCGAAGTGTACATCTTACGAAACCATCCCACGTATCCTCGGCTGCGACAGTGAAGTCCGCCAAAAAGCGCGCGAGACTCTCGAAAGCAAAAAAGAATACTTCACGCAAACGGAGCAGGCGAGCGAAAGAAACAAAGAAATCGTCGGCGGCGTTCGTTTCGCGGCTGGGTGAGAGACGAGAAGAGGGAAGGGCCGAACAGGGAGAGAATGCGTTTAATGCTGAAAGCCTCCTCCTCCGCTTCGAGAGACTTCACGGCGCCCTTCCGTTTTTCGCGCCAAACAATAGCGACAGGCTGCATATAAACGTTGCGTCCGCTCGGGGCCGCATATAGCGGGCCTAGCCTGCCGCCGCCGCTATTGTCACGCTTAATCTCGCTTGAAAGTCCGTTTATATGCAGTACTTTGCGCGGGAACGAAAATATACCGCATATGTGCCGGACGTTATACGGTACTTGACTAAGAGTGTACTGTGAGTGAGGGGCACCTAAACAGGGCAGACCGTGTCTTCATTCAATGCCTGCGTAGTGTGATGGCATTGTGGCCCATAGTCCAAACCACCTGAACATTTTTCAAAGTTAACGCTGGCACCAGTAGCCGCACAAGATCCTTCTGTTGTTGCAAGGGCAGTCTTTACACAATTTTTATCAATAGAAAGCCCTTGTTTACGGAAGGGGAATATATCTGAAGCATACGAATGTGTTGCATCGGCGGTGCCAAACAAAGGTCAAAGTAGCACAGTTAGGAAGGCTTTGTTGAAAGATTTGCTGATAGTGGAATAAAAACGATGTCTAGGACCACATGTAGATCCGTCTTGGAGTATTGTAGACATAAAGAAAATTCATATTTTTCGGAAATTTATAGCCATACACGCCACATCCCCGAGGCGTATCAGTGGTCGCGGGATGCGTCTTCCGTTGGGGCGTTCCTTCACCCACCGAAATACAACCGATCTCTGAGAGATGATGTGATTTCACGTCGCGCAACACACAGATAAGCAGTGATGGAGTTGGTAACGGTAAATCAGTGGGGAACGGTAAATGTTTATGCAGTGTTCTCTCATTACGCAGTCTTTGTGTAACGTTACTTATCCAAGCGTTATAGTGTGTGATACTGACGTTAGCGGCAATATTTGCCAGAATCTTCAAACAACAGTACAAGACGCCAACTTTAAATTTCTGTGCAAAGCGGGGGGGGGGGGGGGGGAGGGGGGGTTATCTTTAATGTGTGGCGACACTTTCACGTCCCTGTCTTAATTTGCAAGCGCTTGACATAATTACTCAACCTTCAATTTTCCCAATTTTTATGCTAGCTAAAGTGCGCACCATTTTTTGCGATGCTGTATAACGAAAATAAGGAGTGCGTCATCCGTAATGTGCATCAACGTTCAAAGTGTATGGGGAAAGTTTCGTTTTTGCAAGAAATTGCGTATTTGACTTCTTCGGAGTGTTATTAATTTCTTTTACAAGCGGCGCAAAAGTTAGTGCGCTGACATGGCATGAGCACTAATGCAAGCATAATGAAATTCATTGAAAATACGGGAGAAACTGTGTGCGAAGTTCAATATATGTGGAATACGTTCAGGTTTTTGTTGCCACGTTATGTATAAATCCACACAAAAACTCCAACTTCGGAATAAAACAATCAGGTAAAACGAACAGCCTTATATAAGGATCTAGTTAACCATTTCTACAAGTAAACGGAATTTACGGTTAAAAGCAGTTTAAGGTCAGCTGAGCAATAAGATCGGCGTCCTTGCGCTGTTTATTCGTCTGCATTCAGCACAAGGAATGCGGGATGGCAGAGTGTGTATGTGTGTGTGTTTTCTTTTTATCGTCTTTTTTTTCGAGCGTACGGCGTGCAGAGACCCTTTATCTCTGTTGCCAGTGGCCTTCAGAAAATGTACTCGACATCGGTGTCCCCGCTCATCTGCATACAATGACGTCAAGGAAGCATTGCGATTTTGATCATCGACTAACCTGAGAGAGCTTCTTTCACGACATAACTTTCACTTTCTGGGTTTTTTTCTTCCTCGCCACCGCCGCTCTGTGCACTGTGAACACTACGGAGGGTCCAGTTATACTACACTGGTACAGTCACTGCTGGCGTCATTAAAACTGTTTTGATCTAAAGAAATATTCACCGCCACGCCCCAAGTGTATTTTCGCAGCGTACATTACTTTTGCCAGGCCAAACCCCAGGCAATTATCAAACATAGCCGACTACAAGTGTAAGCGTTAATTTATTGATTTTAGTGTGTAACATTTTTCCCTCATTCGTGGCACTTTGCAATAGGTAGGTAGGTTCCTGTCTCGCCTCGCTTTAGAGAAATCCAAAAAAAATACAATATGTGACCGATGTGGTATTCAAGCTCTGCCGCCGAGAACAGCAGTCGAGTTAATTAAGGCTTAGGTAACAATCGCTTTTCTTTAATGTATAAGACCCTGCTTCCCTAAGAAGCTAGCGTGCGATTGTTCCACGGCCGGCCAGCTCTTTGAAACACTCGGCGTGTGCACGGCGTGTGACTTCAGAAGTATCGTCGTTCGCTCCATTCCTTGACTGCTAATTTCATTACCTTCGACAGTTATTATGAGATTAGTTCTGCTGTAAGTTTTAATCGGAATAAAGTTAATAAACAGCAGTGTACTGTATCGCTTTTCTGCAAAGTGTTAGCTGCTTCAGCTACTGATATCGGAGAACCAGTACAGTAACACGGTACATGAGTGTAAATAACGTGAACCCGGAGCGGTGGCTTAGTCAGCTGAGGCGTTGCGCTGCTGAGCACGAGATCGCGGGATCGAATCCCGGCCGCGGAGGTCGCATTTCGATGGAGGCGAAATGCGAAAACGCACGTGTGCTTGCGTTTTAGTGCACGTTAAAGAACCCCAGGCGGTCAAAATTATTCCGGAGCGCTCCAATACAGCGTGCCTCCTAATCAGAACTGGTTCTGACACGTCAAACCCTAGAAGGAAGCAAATACTGCGAGAAGGCTGTACAGCTTGCGCCATCTTTTACAGGTTCAATAATTACTAGAACTTCGCGTTTAGGTTGTCGTATATGCTTCCTGGACGTGACGATTACTATTCTCAAGGGCTAATTGCTACAATAGTGTTTTTTACTGTAGTGGAAAGAGATTGGCAGCATGAGTTAGCGTATGTCGAACAGTAATACTACGCTAACTTTTCGAGCAGCCCGTGGATCAAGTCATACAGCAACGAGAGGGCGAAGATAGGACCATTTCATTTTGAAAGCTTTCAAAGATAAAGTTATATGTACAATGCCGATTTCCAGCGAATCTAGACAAGGCAGTCGACTTTATCAATATAACATACCGGAGGAGTTCAGTGTTCAATCCTCGGTGGAAATCTAATATTTTTAAAGGTAAACACCCATTTGGCACTGATAAAGGTATGGAAAAAAAAAAGGAAAACCACATGTGCGGCTCAAATCGTACATGACATCAAATTAACAGAATTCGCGCCTGACGCCTGTTATAAGTCATTTGACCGCAACAAGTCAGCCTCATCGCCCAATCTTTTTATTGTTCATCAGCATAAATGTACGCGGGATGCTGTACTTTTTCTGCCTTTTCGAGTGCACTCTAGCGAACACACCCTATACTTCCATACGTGCAAGAGAACTTCTGCAAAAGTTCATCTGCATACAAGCCTCTGAGGACGCGCAGGAAATTTTAGCGCCGAGTGACATATGCGAACCTCTTTTACCATATGTTTATTTATATTTCCGAGCTTTTGGGGCGCGCTTCGTTTTAACCACCGACTTCATTTCCTTGTTTCGTCCCCGTTTAAAAAATTCATTAATTGTTTTAGGCGCTAAAATCACGATATGATTATGAGGCACTCGGGAGTTAAGGACTCTGGATGAAGTTTGAACACCTGGGTTTTTTAAAGTCCACCGAATGCATGGTGCATGGGCGTTTTTGTACTTCGCCTCATCGAAATGTGGCTGCTGCGACGGAATTCGATCCCACGATCTCGAGCCTACAGCGCGACGCGAAAGCCACAGCGCCACCAAGGCGGGTTTCCCCGTTTTTATTGCGATAGCAATTATATGGACACTTCAACCGGATTTCTGCCGTCGCCGTCGCCGTGAGGTTCCTTATAGATAAAATCTTCGCCGCGCGCCGTATGCCCCAGCGGAAGCGTGCGGGGACGCGCGCTATTACGGAGAGCGAACGCACTCAATCTCCCACGCGCAAGCAAGGAAGCGGAAAGCCAGCGCCGGAGGGAGCAGAAGGGGGGGGGGGGGGGGGCACTTCTCTGCCAACAACCGCGCTCGTCGCTCGTCCGCACAGTCTCTTATCTCTCCCGCGCGCAAGCGAAGAAGCCGGAAGCCAGCCCCGGAGGGAGCGGGGGAAGGGGGGGGGCGCACTGTTAACAACCGCGCTCGTCGCTCGACCGCACCGTCTCTTATCTCCACACGGCTCTGACCTTTATGCACTGTGCATTCGCCGCTCAGTTTCTGTTGAAGCGATAGACCGCACGTACCTTCGCCGGCTGCAGCGTATGGGCTTGCTGCCAGCGTTTTGACAGTCGTTGTCTGCAGTCATTCAGTGTGATCTATTCATGTTTGTTTGTGCGCGCTCACACCACGCTTGTTCATTCAGTTAGTAACACTCGGGCCACATTTTCCAACGCACGCTACACATGTAATGCTGCCCGGATCGGCAGTGCAGCGCTACAGGTGTGTCCCTTCGCACGGGCTGCCCACGGGAAGCGCTTCTCATCAACACCACCGTTTCACACGCGCCTTCTCGTGGTCATCGAGTCTCTCTTCATGTCGGTCTACTTACGCCGCAGCACACCTGCTTAACTAATCAGCTCATGTTTACTACAATTTATATTGCTACCACAGCCGCTCACCTTACATCGTATGAGATTGCTGTGTTGCTATCGCATTCATTGCTTCGCCCTTAGGGCGAAACTGTGACATTTTTTTTTCTTTTTAACAATGACGAGGAAGTAAATTAAAGGCGCTTGCAGGCTAATAGGCATTCTATATCTATATCTGCTTCGAACTTTTAGATTCGTGGTCAGGGTTTCAATTGTTATTCATCAGCAGACAATCCTTTTAAAGGAGCATCGCCTAAACTGCAGACGATATATAGACACAAAGTTTCAATTTCTGTGGACCATTTTCCTGCGTCTGCAGTAAAGGTAGTTTTGCGACAGGTAATTTATGCCTGTAGGAACTTGGAAAAAAATTCAGAGCCCTTCCATACTATCTGAGGATGGAAGACCAGCGAAGCTGTTCATTTTGCACAAACGGCCTCTTTGTATTGATAGGAGGTGAATTTTTTTCTGCTTTCACCTTTGATTCAACGAAATTAGTGCCCTTGGACAATTATTTAAAGGAAGAGGAGAGAACGTCGCTGTATCAGCATGACGCCATGTTCCGGATGGCCAGGGCACCAGTGCCCAGGATTTATTGAGCCGTTCTTTTATACATTGAAATGGGGCAACGCCCCTCAGATAATCCCCTCAGATAATCATGCTAGGATATACAGAGTAGTTGGGAGCTCATCATTCGTAGCACACGTGTCAGAGGCGATAGGATACATCCTCTTTCGTTAGCCTGGAAGAACCACTGTGAATTTTATCGACTGACCCGGGGAGCTTTTTGAGGACATATAACCTTCTCTTTCCTGTATTCCTTACACACCACTGCCCATTGCGCAGTGTAAACAATATGGCGTGGTCCAGTTATACTAGACATTTACACGCACTACCGTCGTCAGTGCAACTGTTTTATGTAAAGAAATATTCGCGTACATGTATTAGGCATATTTTTGTTTGGAGATATTGCTTTTCCAAAGAGTGTGGAGAAATCCCTGGCTGCTATCAGATGCGGGCGACTTCGAGTTAAACGATGTTTGCGATCTTACACGTTTTATTTTTGCACACTTTAACATGTTAAAACCACAAATTCTTAACTATCAAATAAACCAGCGTAGCTAGCACTGGAGGCACAATGCTAAAGAGACGGCGGATCTGATGGGCACCGAGCTAGTCCTGGCTTTGGGCTAGGTAAGCACTACCAAGTCATCCCCAGCATTACCAGAATTTATTGATTACTGATCGATTATCGATTAGATATCGATTGGCTATCGCAAGGTATTGGCCACGTATTTGGGCTAGGCTAAGCACTGCCACGTCATTCCCAGCATTTCCCGTAATTTATTGATTATTCATCGATTATCGATTAGCTATTGATTGACTATCGATTTGCTATCGATGACTGACTACGCTTAAGTAGTCCCAACCATGCTTAGCTAGACTTAGCCAGGATCAGGTTCACTAGTTCACAGGGGTATCTGCCATTGCACTTGGACCCATTCTGCACTACCGCCAGGATCGACCCACATTTTTTGTGGACGGCTAACAGAATAACGGTCGGCTTAAATAGCTCCGCTGGTAAACGTTTAGGGAGATTGACACACCAGTCTTCTCGATCTGCAGTGTACAGAAAACCGCCTCGGTGCTTTAGGAAATTGTCCCATGCAAATCTTAGTGCAAAACACTAGGGAGAGAGCACATTTGTGATGACTGCCCAGATAATCAAATAGCATTATTCTTGGGTTTTAATTAAATAATCTTACACTGAATAAGTGTTCGTTGTTCTATGTAAACTTAATACACTTTGTAGACTATATCCCCTATGCACACGTTATAGAGTATGTGGACTATGTACACTATGTGTAATACAGACATGAGATGTATTGAAATAGGTTAAGTTCCTCGATAGTCGAGACGTATCGATGCCATGACCCATGGAAACGTCTCCAACGGTGTTGCGAATCATCGTTTCGTCTGTGCCACGTGGTAGATGCAGAGAATTGGATGCGGCATCTTGCTGGACTGCGAAGTGGTGGGAAATGTTGGTGTCGCACAGGCGCATCAATCCACACGATCAAGTGGTCTATGGCACTGTCACAAGTGTAGCTGTTTATTTTAACCTAGACAATTCATTATGCGTGCTTCAGTGAAATCAAGGCTCATTTCACAGAATGCGAGAAGAGATTCGAGCCTGCGAATGCTTTATTCAAAATTTCTTCGAAACTTTAATGACACGGCACTCCCGACATTTTGTAAGTTTCGGATGAAGGGAAGAATAAAATGAAAGACCGGGAGGTTAACTGGGTTCAACCGGTTACGCTGACCTGAGGCAGAAACTTAACCTTGGATCAGTATGGTAGACCTTTGCACAAAGCGAGACAAAGATCCTACGTCATGAGTAGAATTTATAGCGAAACCGTTAATGCGATTAAAAGCGCTCGTAAAAGTTATATTCCACTTATGACGGTTTTCTGAAAAAAAAAACTTTGATATTCACAAAATTTATATTTTTAAGAGAGAGAGAGAGAAAAAAATGTGGTTGATCCCTCTTATATAGGAATCGGTATAGAACACGAAAGTGAAACGTGTCTTCACAGAAGTAGTGTAATGTTTATTGCACATTGATATATAATGTATATTGGTGTTTTGTGGCTAAAGCGCCCTTAGGCGTTGATGCACCCACGCTGACGCCTGGTGGCACGTCTCCTCCATCACGACTACCAACGTCGATGACCATGAGCAACCGTCGTGCATATGGAAGCTGCACTACGCTGCACACGCTAGCACAACGCGAAAGACGAAGCACGTAACTGACACACTAATACAACGCGCAAGACAAAGCACGTAACTGAATCGTCACCGAGTCAAATCAGCGCGTACAGCGCGTCGTAATTGCAGCCTCCGCGATCAACTTCAGAAACATTTTCAGAGCTAATTGCGGAGGCCACGCTCCGCTGTGCTGAGTACGGTGAACGCCACCTAGGTGGCGTTGGTAGTGCTTCTTGATGCCAGCGTCCCTTCGAATGCTGGCATCGAGGCGTCGTAGTGCTGAGACCACCGAAGCGTTCACTGTCGGTGCGCGTTAGTGTCATAATGCAGTACTTCTCTTTTCTGCTCGTAGGCGGCGGCACCGCCCCGAGCAAGAGCGCGGGTACACGGAGGAGTGTTAGATATATAAGGCGCGTCTGTGTAGCTCTCTGCAAATGCGTTTGTGGCGCAATGGGTTAAACGCTCGGCGATCTATCGTCGTGGACCGAGAGGTCGTGGGTTCGATTTCCAAATTTTGCATGTTTGTGGAACTTTTTCTTCTGGTTTCTTTCTTTGTGTTATGTTCGTGTACATTGTAAGCTGACGTATTTCCGTGACGGAAACACGTCAGTGAAGTCTTGGTGGACCCCGGCATAAAACACTTTCGTGTTAAAAAACATTTATTGAGCTCAAATGACGGCGTCTTCTCAGACGACGGACGGGGTGGTTCCCTGGTTTCGGGATATACGGCCAGCAGCTCCTGGCCAATAGCCGCCAGCGCGAGCTCGATCGACAGGGCGGGGCTGGACCGTAAGGTCTCCCATCGCTCATGGGGTGGGGTAGTGGCGGACGGAGGGGGGATGGGGGGTATAGGGGATTTGAGTGACGTGCACTCCATCAGGATGTGTGCGAGGGTGCATGTGTTGTTTTTGCAAAATGGACAAATGTCCTCTTCGGTTTCTAGGTAGAACTTATTCATCAGGGCAGGGTGGTTAAGTTAACCCGCCTGAAAGCGCCTGATGATTGTTTTTTGTTCCCTGCTCAGGATGCGGTGCGGTTCGTGGAAGGGGCGCCGATCCTCCCTATACTCGGAGGTAATCTCTCTGTACGTGAGCACCGGGTTGGTGGTGTCGGCGTCCTGCCCTGCCCGGAGGCTCATCGCTCGGGCATGGCAATCGGCTATGACGTTGCCGGCTACCACTGTGTGGGCAGGCACCCATAGGAGCTCTACGGCTCGCTCCGCTGCCCTTTTCTTAGTTAATATCGTTTTGAGGAGATCACCCCTTTCCTGTAGCCGCCATAAGCTCTTTTGGAGTCGGTAACCACTACCCAGGCGCCCGGTTGGACGAGCGCCAGGGCTATATGGCTACTTTCTCTGCTGTCGCTGGCTCTCTGGTGTTGACTGCAGCGCTGTTTATCAACCGTTCCCCGTCGGTTACCACCACCGCTGCTTTGCTGCTGCCCCTGACGAGGGACGCTTCCACGTATAGGACTCCATCCAAGCGCTGCATTTTGGAATTAATCGCCTGAGTTCTGGCTTCTCTCCTGCCATCATTTTTCTCCGGCGTCCTGTTTCGGGGGTAAGGGCTTGGTGGTGATTGTCGTCATCCATTTTGTTGGGATGTACCTCTTGATTGTTGCTCTCTCCTTGCGCCACCCTATCTTATCCAGCACCGCGCGGCCATGATTTGTCTGGCTCAGGCGGAGTCGCTGGTTAGACAGGTGGGCTTCTATGAGTTCGTCGACTGTGTTGTGTGCCCCCATGCCTTGAAGGCGCTGGGTCGACTGTGGTGCCGTCAATTTGGATGCAGATGTCTGGTGGGGGCTGCTTGCGGGGCTTTCCTGGTTGGATTACGAGGAGTTCCGACTTCTGCGGCGCGCAGCTGAGTCCACAGGACTTCGCATACTCGTGCACCGTGAGTGCTGCCGCTTGAAGTGTCTCCTCCATCCAGCCGTCGGAGCCCGCTTGCTCCGGCCATATTGTAACATCGTCCGCGTGGAACGCGTGTCCAATTCCTTCGATTGGGTCTAGCAATCGTGGCAGTGGCAGTAAGGCCAGATTAAACAGGAGTGGTGATAACATTGCTCCCTGTGGGGTGCCCCGCTCCCCCAATTGAATGGGCTCTGATCGCTCTTCACCCATTGAGATTCGTGCCTTGCGGGAGGACAAAGTCTTTGACATATCCGAAAGTGTGCACCTCGCCCACCCCGTCTCATTGAGGTTAGTGAGTATACTAGCATGAGTAACATTGTCGAACGCCCCTTTGAGATCTAGGGCGAGGATTGCCCTGGGGCTTTTTCGCGTAGCTATTTTGATTACCAGCTCTTGAAGCTGAAGCATGACGTCCTGTTTTGATAGATGCTTGCGGAACCCAAACATTGTCTTCGGATGTTGGTCGGAGGCCTCAAGGTATTCCTGGATGCGACGTAGTACCATACGCTCCATCACATTGCGAACACAGGAGGTCAGCGATATTGGCCTCATGTTCTCATCGCGGGGGCCTTACCGGTTTGGGAATGAATCACACCTCGGCCTCTTTCCACTCCGGCGGGAGTTGAGAAGTTTTCCAAGCCTTATTTATATGTTCGAGCAGAGATTGTGCCGTCCTACCGCTCATGTTGGCGAGCAACCTGTAGGTGATGGCGTCTCTCCCCGGAGCGCTTTTCTTGTTGCTCTCGATGGCTGGGGCTATGCGCAGAAATGTTTCAAGCGTCTCTGTCAATGAGGGGTAATAAAAATTCTGAAAACTTTGCTCTCGGCCCGATTAGAGGCATTATGTGAACCGCTTGCAAGATAAATAAATATTTTTTTTAGAAAAGCAGTGATGTGGGCCTCATCTAGTGTGCTATGACCTGCAACACTGCACAGGGTAAAAAAGAAAGGGGACCAAAAACAGTGATAAAAGATGATGAGGACAGGAAGAAGGGATGCATATATCTAATGAAACAGTGGTTTCCTTCAATCTTTGAGTGTAGTGCGGTGATCTTCAACTAAAACCTCGACAATGTTAACACTCTGTGAGGACTAAACGCGGCAAAGATTTCATATTTAGTAAAAAGGGAGGCCACTCTGTGGCTGGAGTTTTTCCAAAGTTTGAAGTGGGTAGATTGAACGGGCATTTTCAAAACATTACAAATTTATCATCTTCAAAATATTTCATAGTTTATGCTAGACATGTAGTTTCTTTTCACTGGTGTTCATGGTGAATTAAGAAGATACATTATTTATGTGGGTGAGTGACTGAAGTTGAATGTTTCTTCGCTGTACACCTTCTTGGAAAGTTACGTATTCAAGTGTTGCAGAGTGTCATGCCGCAATTATTCGTAATGTTCCCAGGTTCATATAGCAATTATCCTTCCCAAATACTTCCCAAAGTGTAAAGCGTGGTGAAATTTTTCGCGTTTCTGTCATGATATGAATCGCTGCTAACATTACTGAACACTCGTTAATTCTCTTTGCCAAAGTTATACGATCATTGCAGTTGCTTTATCCTACTTTATCGGTAAGCTACAAAAGGCATTTTGTGACACTTGCGAAAATAAGGAGCACGTTATGGGTAGTGTGTAGGGAAAGTTAGAGGTGTGTGTTTATTCTAGTCTCTACAATAAATTTCACGTTCACCTGCTCAGAAGCAATAAGAGTGTGGTTAACGAGCAGCCTGACATTTAGTCCGCTGCGCAAGGAATAACTACAAATGCCACAAAGGTACACTTCAGCGAAAATAAGGAGAATGGTATTGCAAATGGATGTGCTACGACGTCTGTGGATGAAATAGAGACTTTGTGAAAAATTCTTTGGCAAGTGCTCGAAATACATATCGCGCTGTTATCAAGTGTCCCGAGGAAACTCTACGTTCCACAAAGTTTACATTTGGTGAAACTAAGGGATAATGTTATTTGTTTCGTGTAAGTAATATTCAAACTTGTTGTAGTCAATATGTCTTATGCAGCAAATTGTGGATTTAAGGGCATTCGGGCGTTATTGGTGTTTTGGCTAGTGGCGAAAAAGTTGCTCCACTGTTCCTTGCATAACTACAGATTTATGGTTCACCCCCCCCCCCCTCACCTATGGGTGAGGGGGGGGTGAACAGGATCACAACATAGCTCAAAAACCAATAGGTTGTTGTACAAGATACAACATCAAAAAGAGCGAACACAAGCAACTCATGGGAAATTATGCAGAATAGACAAATTTAATACATACCTACATTCTAAACAATGCGGGTATTTCTGAAGCATAAATCCATTGCTGTTGACGTATTGATGTCGACATTAACATAGGTAATAGAAACATTAATTATTAGTTTTATTAGTTCTGTGAACGACATATATTTGCAATCAATCTGAAATTTAGCGAACATGGAGATAAGTGACCTTAAATTATTTGCGAAGCTCAATGCACGTGAATCAAATACAAGCCTTTGTAAAAATTAGAAGTGCTTGAAAGCGTTACATGGCCATGTCACGCTATATTTCCGAGTTTTCAGTGTGAACACTCCGTTACACAACGCATGTACTTAGCAAAATTAGGGGGTACGTAATTGGTAATGCCGAGGTTATATTCAGAGCGTTAGGGTTTATTCCGCTCTGTTCAATAAAATATGAATTGCCAGACTACGCAGCCTAGGTAAATCGAGTAAATTTACTATGCGGCCCTGTCAGAAATAAGAATGCCATTATACTCAAGCTTCGAAAAAAAATGGCGTACCACCACGGCAAATCTGCGTAATGAATATAAATGAGTGTCAAAAATAAGGTTTTCAAAAGAAAGATTTTAAACAGTGTTCGTAAATGCCACGTTGCTGCTTTTCAACTGTTTCCCAATGTTCCGAGAGAACTCCGCTTCACACAAAAAAGTTATATTCAATAGAAATGTGGGACATGTTATGCGCAATGACCTGCGAAACTGCCGTTTCCGGTCTTATTAGGAGTGTTGAAAACATGTATAGTACCTCGATGTTTCTCACTTTATTTGAGTCATACGAGATTCAGCCGGTGTCCTCGGTGAACGAAATGAGGCACCTATGTTCCGCGAAACTAAGGGACGCGTAATCTTTTATGAGTACGAAAATTGAAAGGTATGGGTAAATGTCGCCTTTGAATTAAATTACGTATGCGAGCGCTTGTAGTGTTTTGAGCGTTTTATGAGGGCGCATAATTAGCGTGTTCTCCTGGCAGACCTACAACTGCCACCAAGACGAAATTTACCGAAAATTTGTGGAAGGATATAAAGCTTTGTGTGCTAAGCTAAATGCATGTAGAATCTATACAGTTATTGGAGAAAAAATCGAAATATTTTAAAGTTTCCAGTGGACATTATCAGTCATATGTTTAGCAATATCTTACAGACATCCACGTTACACAAAGTTTATAGTGGAGATGGGGGCTCACGATATGCACAATGTGACGAAGACTTAAGGTTCCTTGCTGACCCAGCTTTAGCTATTTATTTATGCGTTATACGAGGTTTGTAGTAGGTTTCCTTGGTGTCGTCAGTGCAATAAAAATGCACCGGCTAGATAGGTGTCTAATATTGGGGGAGTATATAGGTTATGTGTAGACAAAGTCGAAAGTTTAGAGGCAAATTAACAGCCCTAGCAATAACTTACGTGACCCCCCGGGTGACTCAGTCAGCTAAGGCGTTGCGCTGCTGAGCTCGAGATCGGGGGATGGAATCCCGGCCACGGCGGCCGCATTTCGATGGAGGCGAAATGCAAAACGCCCGTGTGCTTGCGTTGTAGCGCACGTTAAGGAACCCCAGGTGGTTAAAACTAATCCGGAGCCCTCCGCTACGGCGTGCCTCATAATCAAACTGGTTTCGGCACGTAAACCCCAGAAAGAAGATTAACTTACGTGTACAAGCGATCTGTGGCATTTTAAGGTATGAGCCCAAATTCTGGGAAAAAATAAAAACTATAAACCGTTACAAATTAATGTTCTACATCATAAAGCACCCTTTTAAGCCTGTGTAAGCCTTTTAAAATAGTATTATTTTTTTCAATATTTTTTATTTGCAAAACTTCATCAAATGTGGGTCTCACGCCAACACTCATAAATCTAATTTAACTAAAGAAAACACAATGTTTTGTAGCTGTATAGGAAGGCTTTGGTCTGTACGTGCAATGAACCAAAATTAGTGATATCAGATGAATACTCGAAGCATACTGATGAAATAACAAAAAGTGTGCTTCCATAGGTGTGCCTTGGTGTAAAAGGCGGCCATATCAAAACTTGGGGCCCGATTTTACTTGTCGATGTTGATTGCACACCCAATCATGTGAGAAAACTTGTGCCAAGTTTCACTGAAAAATCTGTATTAGGAAAACGATATGAATATTTCGTTTGAAGGAAGTGCAAAAAAAAAGCCTCTGAGAAAATCAACAAAAAGATTTCAAAGGGCAGCGTTTACGTAAGATGATCAGGAGAGCTAAAATCCCCCATATTTGTAGCCAGTTCCTCCTTGGTCTTGCTATTGTCCGATTTTGCTCGTGTGGCACCTGGCCTTTTTTTCTAGCTTGCTTTGCAGAATTAGAGGTACGGTATTACAGGTATTTGCAGTACGTCTCTAGCTCCGTCGCGCACTCCGACTTTCTTGTACTAATTGCCGGCGAACTTTCATTTTGTGCGTCTTTAGGCACTAAACTTCCCCGTTCTGTGGCTGCCAGTAAGAAAAGTAAGCGAAAGAGAGTAAACACCATCCACCAAACAATCCGCTGCTTCTTCAGCCTGCGCGAAGCCTTCAGAACGTAAAAGAGTGCAAACATTTCACGTCCACCTAGTGAGCGTTTATTATTTTATTTGATAAATAAAATGTTGAAAATGCTATTAAGGCATTATGACATTTTCGTACGTGATACGATTGTTCAATAACCGGCAAGAACAGCAACCAGGCATTTTTCTGAAACTGACACTTTCAGTTTCGTAGGCGCCGGTGTGTTCACAATTTTTTATGTACCTTTTGAAAGAAACTGCGCAGTAGGAAACTTTTTTGAGCAAAATGATTGCGAATAAATTCCTCTTCTAAGAAAGTGGAAAAAGAACAAAATCACATTTTCAAAAAAGATTATAGTTTTTACTTGCCTCCCATGATTATTCGCTTGGCTCTAGGAGAACCGTCAACGCAACCGAGACCAGATTTAGCGAAAATAGTTGATATAGGGAGTAACTACGGCCTGTTATACGGCTAATTATTGTTTGGTATGCAAATTACTGCATTTTCAACGTTCTGAACAAGTGCTAGAAAGTGTTATATGCCGGAAAAGTTTGAAATGAATCAGTATATATTGGCAACGTTTTTATGTATGTCACTCAAAACTTCTGAAAAGAAACAGCTTCAGTAGAAATCGAATTGTCATTCTTTTTTCCATATTGAGAAAGCGTGTGTTGGTCAGCGTTGGTCGTTTAGGATGAATAAAATGAATAACGAGACAATCTACATTTACTATTGTGGTCCTGGTGGCGGTGATACTATGCCATGCTTTTATACGGTACTGAGAAATACTGACAACATGAAAATATCGTATTTGTGCTCCAATACATAGGCTATCTTTTTCTCTTTTTAGCTGCACCAAATTATAAAAAATGCCTGTTGCAAATCGCAGAATTCTAACCTTTGATCTAACTTACTTGATACAGTGGCCATTACTTCTACAAAAAAAAAAACTTCAAAATGCCTAATTGAACCAATAACACAATTATGGCAATTAAATCTCTAATTCCTTTACAGCACCTATTTCAATCTACGAATTAATTAGAACCGGTGAGATCGCAGGTTCATCCACATGAAACAAATTCTCAGCTGCACCTGTTTCGAGATCTTATTTTTCAAGCTTCCGACGTACTCAATTACTTTTTTTCATAAACCACTGTTTGATGCATAGAAGCCAAAATAACTGGAACACCAATGCATTGCGTCGCACATAATGAAAATTAATATATTGGAAGTGGTGCTGTACAGAGAATTCGTTTCAAGTAGATGCGGCTTGCTAACTCACTAGCTAAAATTCGTAGAATGTAATATGCTCCGTAAAATGAAGAATTAAAAAGCAGTAAGCGTAACTATATCAATTATTCAATGAAGCATTTAGATTTTTTGTAGTAGTAATGGACGCCTCATCGAGTTCAAGTATATCAATGGCTAGAATTGTTCTAGATGCGACAGGCATTTTTGAAAACTTGGTGCAGCTAAAAGAAACACACTGTACTCATAGGGAAGCAAAATTCTTTAAGTTCAAAGTTCGTGCACATCGGAAAATAAAACATGAGAAAAAAAACAAATAGCCAGATTAAAGAGCGTCGGTCCTAAGTGACCCCTGCGGAGCGCCTCTGTCCAGGTAAAAAGTCTTTGGGCTCCATCCGGGTGACGCCGCCCTTAGGCGAATGGGCCGAGCTGCAAGGAAATTCCTTATCCATGTCTGGGCTCGTTGGCTGGCGTAGCGGCCAGCTAGCTATTCAAGGATGACATCATGTCATCAACGTTGTCGAACGCTTCCTGCAAGTCATGGCCAGCAAGTAGTCAGGCAACACTTTCCGTGACGTGCGATTAATAACGCGTCGTAGCAGCCAAAGGCCAGCGTCGATACATGCAACACTTTGTATTGCAGTTGCATATTGTTACGCTGCGCGGTGGAGTCGAAGAAGAGGAGATCGAAGAAGTGCGCGTGTGTTAGAAGATGCTGATCTGGTCTCCAAGCCCCCCCCCCCCCTCTCAATCATCTTGTACATAAACCCATCTGATCCGTAACAATATTAGTACACCAGGTAGAACGCCATGTATCAGATGTACAGGTAATGGTGCAAGGCAGAGGTTTGAGGAAGAGAATAATTTTAAGGCGTTGCATACATGAATGCTAGAAAAAAATGGTGTGGTTTAGCTTTGGTTAACCCTGGTTGATAGCGAAAGCTTCACTGCCCTGGCTAGGCCCATTGTCGAGCTGTGGCCGAGGTGATTTCGCAACGATATACAGACATGTTTGCAATTAATACAGTGTTTATTCATCATTTTTTATGCATATGAAGACACTGCGCTGATCAGTAAGTAGTGGACTTGGTTGCAACTCGCAGCCCGGCCCAACTCTACTCGGGCAACGGCGGCAATGTCTCCTTTTAGGGCTTCGTAAAGACGTAAATAAAGTCCGACGTGGCGTGAACGCGCGCACACGTTATGCCACGTTGGCGAGAACAACAGCGGCTATAGTTCGACCAATGGTTCGACGTACTGGCTCCGCCAACGTAACCGGACGCGTGGCCAATGCGCTCCGACGTGCCCGGCGTCTGATGACGCTCGCCCGCGTGCCGATAACGCCCAACTATAAACACGCCATAATGCTCTCTGTTGTTTGACCTCTCGCTCTCAAGGTGAAAACTGTTGAGTCATCGACGGCTGCCCGAGGTAGCGTATTGAAGCTCGCGCTTAAATATAGATTGTACCTGAATAAATCAAGCTAGGTAGTTGCCTATAAATCATTATTAGCATCGTATGCTGCTACTTGTCTTGCGATGTGAGATGCGCGCTGCGTAGCTTCTATAGGTTTTGCATTGAGTAGCAAATTATTGCACCAGGTGGCGCGCCATGTAGCAGTTGCATAGGTAGCGTTGCAAGGTAAATGGAGAAGTCTTGTGGAAGAAAAAGATGATTATGGGGATGTATAAATATTGATGTAATCAAAAACATGTATGGAATACCTGATTAATTCAAGCGGGCTAGGTGACTGTCACCGTGCCGTTTCAAAGGGATGCCATTATATCATAATAATGATCATTAGCATCGTCTCATGCCATTTGACACGCCATGTGCCATGCGTGCCGCGTAGCTTGGATACGTACAAAATTTGCTTTGCAGTTCGGTAATATTCCACCGGCAGAGAGTAGATCCAAGCATAGTGCAGATGTAGAAGTGTTAGGTAAGGTGAAGTGCAGTGACCATAGGTTAGTGAGGTCTAGGATTTCCCTCAATTTGAGAGAGAGTGAAATTAGTCAAGAGGAAACAGGCCAACCTAGAGGCAGTAAGGGTAAAAGCAGACCAATTCAGGCTGGTGCTTGCAAACAAATATGCAGCTTTAGAAAAGGAAGATAAAGAGAACATAGAGGTAATGAATGAAACCGTAACTAGGTTGATTTCAGAAGCAGCCATCGAAGTGGGAGGTAGGCACTAAGGCAACCAGTAGGTAAGCTCTCCCCAAGAAACAGAGGACCTAATAAAGAAACGACAGAAGATGAAAATGTCCAGCTCAGAAGATAGAATTTCGCTGAACTGTCAAAACTAATCAACAAAAAAAGTAAGGGATATTCGAATTATAACGTGGGAAAGATTGAGAAGTCGTAAAATATGGACGCAGCATTAAATCAGTAAGAAGAAAGCTTGGCATAGGGCAAGGCAAGATGTATGCACTGAAAGATAAACGGTAATATCATCAGCAATTTCGATGACATAGTAAATGCAGCGGAAGAATTCTATACTGACCTGTACAGTGTCCAAAACAGACAAGCTACTTTCATTCAAAATAGTGGATGAACCGGATACAGAGGCTCCCTCTATAACTAGCGCTGAAGTTAGAAGGGCCTTGAAAGACATGACCAGGGGAAAGCTGCTGGAGAAGATGGAATAACAGTAGATTTAATCAAAGATGGAGGAGATATGCTTGAAAAGCTTGCGGCCCTTTATACGCAATGCCTCACAACTTCATGGTACCAGAGAGCTGGAAGACGCCAACATTATACTAATCCATAAGAAGGGAGACGTTAAAGAACTGAAGAATTATAGACCCATTAGCTTGCTTTCAGTATGTATAAAATATTCACCAAAATAATTTCCAATAGAATCAGGGCAACACTTGACCTTAGCCAACCAAGAACAGGCTGGCTTCAGGAAGGGATATTCTACGATGGATCATATCCATGTCATAAATCAGTAATCGAGAAATCTGCGGAGTACAATCAACCTCTCTACATGGCTTTCATAGATTATGAAAAGGCATTTGATTCAGTAGAAATACCAGCAGTCAAGAGGCATTGCGTAATCAAGGAGTGCAGGAGGCATACGTGAATATCTTAGCAAACATCTACAAGGATTCCACAGCTACCTTGGTTCTCCACAAGAAAATTAGAAAGTTACCTATCAAGAAAGGGTCAGGCAAGGAGACACAATCTCTCAAATGCTATTCACTGCATGCTTAGAAGAAGTATTCAAGCTCTTAGATTGGGAAGGCTTAGGAGTAAGGATCGACGGCGAATATCTCAGCAACCTTCGGTTTGCAGATGACATTGTCCTATTCAGCAACAATGGAGACGAATTACAGCAAATGATTGAGGACCTTAATCGAGAAAGTGTAAGAATTGGGTTGAAGATGAATATGCAGAAGACAAAGATAATGTTCAATAGCCTGGCAAGGGAACAAAATTCAGGATCGCCATCAGCCTCTAGAGTCTGTAAAGGATACGTTTATCTAGGTCAATTACTCACAGGGGACCCTGATCACGAGAAAGAAATTTACAGAAGAATAAAATTGGGTTGGAGTGCATACGGCAGGCATTACCAATCCGACTGGGAGCTTACCACTGTCGTTGAAAAGAAAAGTGTACAATCATTGCATTCTACCGGTGCTAACATGTGGGGCAGAAACTTGGAGGTTAACAAAGAAGCTCGAGAACAAGTTAAGGACCGCACAAAGAGCGATGGAACGAAAAATCTTAGGACTAACGTTAAGAGACAGGAAGAGAGCGGTGTGGATCAGAGAACAAACGGGATAGCCGATATTCTAGTTGACATTAACCGGAAGAAATGGAGCTGGGCAGGCCATGTAATGCGTAGGATGGATAACCGGTGGACCATTAGGGTTACAGAATGGATACCAAGAGAAGGGCGCAGTCGAGGTCGGCAGAAACCAGATGGGATGATGAAGTTAGGAATTTGCAGGCGCAAGTTGGAATGCGCTAGCGCAAGACAGGGGAATTGGAGATCGCAGGGAGAGGCCTTCGTCCTGCAGTGGACATAAAATATGGCTGATGATGATGATGATGATGATGATGATGATGATGATGATGATGATATTCCACCACGTGTCCCGACATAGAGCAGTTGCATGCTGCATGTAGCCGGGCCTGGTTAACTCAAGCAGGCTAGGTGACAACTTGTCACCTCCCCCTTCCCCCCGTTTCAAGTTGACAATAAAACATCATCGTCATCAACAACAACGTACTGGGCCACGGGTCAAGGGTTATGATATGTGCGCCAAGTATTCTGGATACCTCTTCCGTACACGTTATGGCGCCTCCTCGCAGGTACGAACCGCTGCTGAGAAGCAAATCGTAGAGCTACGTGCGCGGCCGGAACCAGGCATCATCGGCTTAGCAGACCGCTGTGCAGAGACAGCTCTGTCGTCGATGCCGGGCGGACAGTTCAGATCGTTCTCGTGAAAACTAGGTGAAGACAGTTCTCCGCGAAGACCCTGCTGTGCGTGGTGTCGAAATTGAAGCTACTCTGAGCGGCTCCTCCAGCTTACACTTGACTGTGCTTCATGTGCCTCGCAGGCCTGTGTCTTTTTTCCCTCATGACCTTTCAATAAAGTTCTTGTCAACTGTAAACTTCCCCTGACGAGAAATTGGGCTAGCGAACCTTGTGGCACAACACTGTTGCAAACGTTGCGCTTTTTTGCCCTAAACTCCGGGTCGGCGGCTCTTCTCTGACGTTTGGCCTCAACATCGCACCTCCCCAAATCGTGGTCCGCGGCTCTTCGCTGACATTTTGCCTGGGCTTCGGAAGCCCTCACGCTAGAATCAGGCGACAAGCTTCGCTTACCCCCATTTTCTCGACTTTGATTTGTGATTTTGTCTATTTGGGTCCCACGTGTGACAAGGGTAGTTCAAGGCAGGGTGTCGGAACGAATGTTTTAGGTGCGAAGCACCTTATGCGCCCGGGCTGTCGGTGTCTTCTGTCATCGTCGTAGTCACGGTTAGCAAGCGGCTCGTGCTCGCACTCGCACGCGCTCGTACCACTGCTCCCGCGGTAGTCGTTGTCGTCGTCTTCCAAAGCAAGCGGCTCGTGCTGGCGCTCGGTACGCGCTCGGGCCCCTGCTCCCGCGTTCGTCGTCGTCTTCCACAGCTGGCTGCTTTGCCGCTCATGATTCCAGCGTAGAATTTCACTTCCTTTTTGTCTTCGTAATGGGAAGGCCGCGTTTGCGGGGTTATGATCCATTGTTAAGCAGTATGAGCCCATTAGCGGTTCATCTCTGCATGCTTCGCATCTCCCCAGGTTTCACGTTAGTGCAGCTGCATTTCGCTGCATGGGTCATTTGACACTTACGCAAAAATTTAATTCAAGCTAGAACCGAGCCTACGACATTACTCGTTCTAACTGTAATAACTATTAAAACTAAAACAGTAAGAAAGGCGTCCATAATGGCCAATTGCTCAGGCAGTTAATGAAAACAATGATGGTTTCGCTAATACTTCATGTTAAAAGACCACCACTTGTCCAAAATAATACTACTGATGGCTTGGCCGCACGGCGAGCTTTTTTTCGTTCTGGTTTTAGTTTCGTTCAATGTTGTATGGAACGGCGTTCCTGGAACTAGTTCCTTCTGGAGGAACGGAGGAACGCCAACCCACATTAAGGGTCGGTGGAACTGTAACGGTAACTCGTTAAGTTATGAAGGAACGGCAGAGGGAACGGCGTTCCCTCTGTAAACGTTCCACGGCATTGAACAGACGCACGCACGTACGCAGCACATCACGCAGGGCGGATGGGCGACCACGACGTGCGAAGTAGTGCCGCTTGCCTGTCACGTGACTTGGGGTGCTTTTTTTCGTTAGTTCTCCGTTGTATTTTTTATTACTAGGCTTCAAGATTGTCACGTGACGCTCCATCTCGAGTTTCTTGCCTCCATGCCGGCCTGCCGCAAAGGAACCATGACGTCAGGATCGCAGCGCCACTCGATGGACTTCGCCACGGATGGAAAGTTTTCCAGTCCTTACGTCCTCACCGAACCCTTCCAGCCGAGACACAGGATGAGCTGTCTCGGTACTTGCTGGTACCAGTTGACTACCGCTGTCGCAGATGACGAATTTCGAGGATTTCGAGGGACAACACGGCAGTACCCTCAAGGCTTCGGTGGAACGGCTCTTCAACATTGCCAACGAAGCGTGGCGAAAAGATCACCAGCCCCCTCCCTTGTCGAGTAATGGGGGGTATACGAAGCTTGGTGGCAAGACCACTCTGTCGCAGGCGTTCCGCTTCATTTGCTCTAAACTCAGGATCGGTGGCTCTTCGCTAACGTTTGGCCTCAACATCGCGCTTCCGCAACTCGGGGTCCGCGGCTCTTCGCTGACGTTTCGCCTGGGCTTCGGAAGCCCTCTCGCTAAAATCGGCTCATCGGCGACGAGACCTTTCCCGAGCGAGTTTCGCGGCCGCCGTCGCTACAACGTAGCCTGCTCCTCGGCGGAACACACCACGCGCGGCCTTCCCATCCGGACACCGAAACTCATCTGAGGCGAGGGAAGCCCGGCAGAACGTGCGCCAAGCCCCTTTCCTTTCCCTCCCGTGACACACCAAACGAACTGATTGGTCGATTGCGTCACGTGATATGGCGCTGGCCGCAGCTTTCCTCGCACCAGCTCTACTCTGGGAGCGGAGCTGAAATGTGCGGCACCAGTATGAGCCACACGTGATTTGTTTCTTTATTCTTTCTTCCTTTCTTGTCCCTGGCTCATACGCGCATATCCAATGCTGGTTCGCCACACGTGATTTATTATCGTTAATCGTGGCGTAACTGACGAACGTGGGATGTTGTTGATGTCCACGACCTATCAGTCATATTAGTCATACATATGTACCCTTCCATGCTAGTTTTGGTATATACCAAGGGAACGAGACACTAGTTTTCTATTCGTTTCCGGTAGGGTTTGGCGTGACGCCACGACCACCACCACCGCCAACAACTTGAGGCAATACAAGCTACGCTTGAAAAACGGTTCATCTGTCAGGCACCAACATCGAGATGCAACTATTGCTGAGTTCAAACAAGGGACTTAACTAGGTTGCAAATAGTATACTGGTCATTTCTTTTTCCCACTCATAGTACTATATTTAAATTAGCATCTATTAAACGCCTATGCATTGTTTCTTTAGATGTGGTTTCTTGTGCAAGAAATGTAATAATATTGGTGCATGTGAGTAACTTTCTATTTGCACATCTGAAGCCCAGTATCCTGACTGCGCATTTTAAGACCAAAGTGGAAAGTGCCATATGTGTTGCACTTGTAATAGACAGCACCAAAGTTGCAGTTAGACATGTCAGGAGTATGTCCGGTGCGGCCCTCAATAATTTCTTATAGGAGTGTTTCTTTGGATTTTTTTTTTAGTTCCAGATAATCTGCTGCCGGCGATGTTCAAATTCGTATAATATACGTAGTTCGATGTGATTTTAAATCGCGCATTTTATTTAGCCTCAGGATTATGGGACACTATATTTTAATAAAGAATATTGAAATGTAACGTTAATGTAACGACACGTTCCAATGTTCGAAGTTTAACTGGAACGCGTTCCTTTCGCAATAAAGGAACTTGTATCGGGAAATCGTTTCAATATTGGGAAGGAACGAGCTTTCGTTCCTGTTTACAGGAACGGTTACAACACTGGTTTTCGCCTCCACTAAGAAAAAAGAAAAGTTCCGTTCCGGTTCTGCTCCTGAACGAAAAAAATTATTCCGTAACGGCTCATAACGGGTTTTGGTTCACATGCAAACATTTTCCAAGCGGCGTAACGACATAAACAAAGTATCATTTTTCTCAATAAGTGAATTGTGAATCCCGAGATCATGCTGATTTATTGAGTCAAGGCAATGAGCATGATCTCAGAAGCAGCACGTCATGGAGTGTACTCGCCGTAGTACGAGACCACTGTTCCGATAAAACGTACTTAACGAACACAAACGAAGGATATAACCTTCGGTAACAAAGCGATGTACGAGTAGAAAACGAAACGATAAGCTCTTGGGGCGCAAGCCTCGGGTTTTGCTACGATGCCGATCTGCTAGTGCCCTGAGCAGCAGGCTTAAATGGAGCGCTCGACAAGCTATTTCTCGCACTATGCCTGCCTGAGAGACGCGCTTATGCGGACCCTTGAGATACGTGCTAATGCTGGCGTTGCCTGACGTCGATTGTTTCGGGTGGCTAACTTTCCCCTTGAACCGAAAACCGATCAATCATATTTCGGTTTACTCCGAAACAAAATAATAAATAACGTTTCGGTTACGTTTTTCGTTCCGGTCAAAATGTCGTTTTGTTTCATTTTTCGTTTTCGTTCCGATCTGACACACTGGTGCAAGGGCGCATTACAGGTCCCCGAGCCCACAGGTGTATGTGCCATTGAGCTTGGACCCTTTCTGTACTATCACCAGGATCGGCCCATGTTTCAGCGTGACACCACAACCACCACCGCCACGACCACTACTGCCAACAATTGTGAGCTTACAAAGCTTCGCTTAATAATCGAAAAAAACGTCGTGGCTATGGATGTCCGCAACCGATGCGCAATCGATGCTTCGATAGCAGTAAAGCTCCTGGGCAACGTTATTGTCTGCTACCTCGTTTCGCCGGACAACGAAACCACCGCTGGCATGTTTATGATACTGAAGCATGGATTAGCTTCAGCGTATTAGCATTTGAAGACTTTTATTACGCCTATATTATTACGCAATGACTGAGTGCGTGCGTTTTCTTTTGAGTTGCCTCATCCCATTGTCCTCATGCCGTCGTTACCCCATCGCAATCATTTAGAAATCGTCATCTCACTTTCGTCATGCCGCCATCGTCGTGACGCCACTGCCTTTCCATCGACGTCATTTCTTCATCATTTCATTGTCGTCTCTACGTCAGCATTGTACAGTCGTCGTCATGCCACTATTCTCATAGGCGACCTTGTCAAGTGAGGGGCATAACAATGATGATATCAGAGTATGCCGCATACAGCCGAATAAATAGAAGTCTCACTATGACCACTAAATATGTTAAATAAACGTTACTTCAGAAATACGGCGTGTCGCTATACATCGCTCGAATGCTAATCGCATTACCGTCGATAGTCGGTATGAGATGAGAGTGGGCCGCAATTTCGTGTACTCTCTTGTGTATTTCTATTTTTTACTGTACACGCGCACGCTAGTACTCCGACCTGGATACCAAAAAGAACAAGGTGGTGAAAATTAAGCAAGAGCCTCGCAATGTGGCCTCGAAATGTACATTCTTGCCATAGTCGTTTAATAACATTTTCTGGTCACGAAACTCCCGCCTTAGTTTAAAAATAGAGCCAGTGCCTGCCGCTAGGGGCGCCATAGTGCCACGTGCCTTATGGTCTTTACATCTGTCCGATTACTTTCGCATGACGATTGCTATCGCGCGCTCGTTCGGGCACTCGCGACACCAGTCTGCATCAACCAGAAGAAGACGACCAACGAAGAAGCCGCCGGAATCTTGGGCTCTCCCCTGAGTACGGCCTCCTGCCAGAGAAGACACGCCCTACGAAAGAGGCCCCGACAGCCAAGATGAGCGAGCCCCTCACTTCTACCGCCGTCGTGTTGCAGCAACCACGCGAGCCACCGACCTTCCGTGGAACCCCCTGCGATGATCCTGAGGGCTGGCTCGAACAATTCGAGCGCGTGGCGAGCTACAACAAGTGGGACGACGACGCGAAGTTGCAGCACGTTTACTTCGCGCTGGAGGAGTCGGCACGTACATGGTTTATCAACCAAGAATCCCAGCTCAGGACATGGGAAAACTTCAAGCGAAGCCTTCTGACATTTACAAGTGTCCTTCGCAAGGAAAGAGCAGAGAGACAACTTCAAACACGTCTCCAGCTCCCTAACGAAAGCGTGGCCGTCTTCGTAGAAGAAATGAAGAATCTTTTTGGTCGAGCAAATCCAGAAATGCCGGAAGAAAAGAAGCTCGGTTTTCTTATCAGAGGCGTGAAGGGAGCGCTTTTTGCTGGCCTTATGCGGAACCCACCAAAAACTGTCGCCAAATTTTTAACTGAAGCCGCAGCCATCGAAAAAACACTCGACGTTCGAAGAAGACAGTATGGGCGCCCTGCTCTAGCCCCCAGCACATCTCCCATGGAATTCGACGCTATGAGCATGAGCAACCTTCGAGACACAATCAAGGCTGTAGTACAAGAGGAACTCCGCAAAATGTTCCCTAGCTCCGGTCTTCAAGTCGCAGCGATCAGCGATGTTATCACACAGGAAGTTCAGCAGGCACTGGGAACGGGGCAACCCATTCAGCCGCACCAAGCACCCGAATACACGTCTCGAGCCCCTCAAGTCATGTCATATGCCTCCGCTGTGCAACGCTAAGTGAGCCCGACCAGACCGACGTACACACCACTGCTACGCTCGCGACCAAACGACGGCCCGCCTATGGTCGAACAGGCAACGCCGAGAAAGTCCGACGTCTGGAGGACTCCAGACCAGCGTCCTCTATGTTTCCACTGCGGCGAGCCCGGCCATGTATACCGTCGGTGCTACTATAGGAACCTCGGTATCCGTGGACGTAATTGACTCGTAGCCGGATAGTCTGATAGGGTGTGTTAAATTTGGTTCGCAGATAACGATTATTGGAAATCGGTTAATATGTACAAACTGGCGAAATCAGCAATGCGAGATCTTAGACCTCTGGCGTTCCACTGAATAATCGATGCTTCTTTGACCTCCTTACGGAATGACTGGTGGTTGTCAGCCATGGTTCACTCGAGGGTTGCTAGGACTGGGCTCAGCGAGTCCAGCACTTGTAGTCCCCTCCGAGCGGATGGAGTTCCCATGCTGGTCAGCATTACTCTGATGACCTCAATTATGGACCGCAACATCGGGATGATTTGGCGGTCTACTGTTGGCAGAACATCAACTGAAGGTTGCTTCGATGGAGGCATCAAACGTGTAGTCTCCTTGGAAGGCTGAGTGCTCGGGAGCGCTGGCCAGTCTTCTACACGGGAAGGATTTTCCGTTGGAGGCCTCCTTGTGATCTCGGGTCTGCTTGTACTCGAAGCTGATCGCGTTGGCACAATCTGTGCATGAACTGCACCTTGAGTTGTACGTTTCCGTCGATGACGTCGACGTCGACGCCGGATCTTTTCAGAAGCTTCACTGTGAGATGAGCTGTCCCTAACCATCTGTTTCAGGATAGCAAATTCTTTTTTGATCCGTGGGCAGTCTTTAGATGTGGCTTCATGAGAACCGTTACAGTTGCCACATCTAATATTGGTTGCGCGGCAGACGTCTGCAGTGTGCGACTCCGCACACCGAGGGCACACTGCAGATTTTGCACAGGCGCCCTCGACATGTCCAATCTTGAAGAATTTGTGACATTGAAGCGGCTTAGGGACAAACGGCCGAACAACATGTCGGAAGTGACCAACCTTGACATGCGAAGGGATAGAGTCGCCCTTGAAAACTATCTTCACGCAGCGGCTGTTTCCAAGGCGGCATACGTGCGTTATGACTACTCCTTCATACACCGGTTTAATCAGAATGGGCAGGTCTGAGTTCGTAATTGCCAGGTCAATGTCGTAGATTACGCCGGCAGTGCAGGTTTCTCCCATTGGTATAACCGGTCTTACTTTGATGTTTCCCAATTCTGTTATCTGTCGGAGCTTATCCAGCGCATTTCCCCGGGTCGTGTCGACAGCCAAGACATTCTTTCGCGTGTTTATTCGGACCTCCTTAATTCATTTGGTGGCATTCCCTCAAGGAAAACGGAGAGAGCTTGCCTGTTTAATCCTCGAAGGCTGATGGAATTATCCACAGGGATGAAAATGATGGTGTGCGGCCAGCGCTCAGGTTTTGCATGCAGGGTTGATGTACTCACGGGTGATGACGTCTTAATGAGTCTTCTTTTTGCCTTTAGGCTCCTCACCGATACAAAGCTGTCGTCCGATGAGTCGTCGCCTGTGACTGAGTAAATCTCAGTGTCTTCGCTGGTGCTAGACCAAGTACCTCGCTTCCTTGAGGAGCTTGTCAAAGTAGACCTCTGGCCCGGCGGGATTGCAGGATCCGCATCCATGACCACGAGAGCAGGAGCCTCAGTGGAGTCTTCACTGCTGGTGGACCGGTTGCCCCTTGTCAATGAAGAGCTCGCCGTGGTAGACTTCTGGCCACACAGGACTGCGGGAGGCTCCGCGTCCATAGCCGCAAGGCTGGACCCATAAAGCGCCCCGGAAATCGTGGGAAATTGGACGAAATATACCTAGCCGAGATAGATGCGTTCTAGCAAAGAGCAACTTCGTCGACGTCCTCAAATAACAACGGAGATAGCAAGGTACTCGTCTTTATTCGCCGTGAGCTTACTTACGTCATCCAGCCTGTGCAACCTCATGACGACAATCAGTATGTCTGCTTAACCGTCAAAAATAAAAAGCTGACCTTTACACTTGCAGGCGCGTACCTATCTCCATCAAGCCGGTTTCATACCAAAAGACTAAAAGACATAATAAAAGCGTCCCCTGGTCCTTGGATTATCACCGGGGACTTTAACGCCCATCACACCATTTGGAGAAGCTCAAAAGTCAACGCAACCGGACGAAGACTCGCTTCGTTTTCCTCCAATCATGACCTCTTGCTGCTCAATGACGCTAGTCCTACGTTTCTACGGGGCACAGTGTACAGCAGCTGCCTGGACTTGACCTTTGTATCACGCCGCTTTGCCACGCGCGTTAAGTGGTTTTTGGACATTGAGACACATGGCAGCGATCACATCCCCACCTACCTCAAGATTGACGGCATGTCTAACACTCACCCGCCAAGCACACTACGAAGAATTGATTGGACTGTGTTTAAAACCACCTGGAGGACGCTTGTCAGAAAGGTATTTTATCTGGACTGCAGGAAGCTATTAAAGAAGCGGCGCAGACCGCTATGTGCACACTCATGTGCTCATCAAAGTACTCGCAATTCGACCTGGAGTTGGAGCGACTTCGTGCTATTCGTCGTCGCGCCGAACGAAGATACCGACGCACGAAGTCCATTCACGATCTGAGGACAGCCCGGCGCACTCAAAAGAAGATACAACGCCACATAGATAAACTGGAATCGGAGCGATGGACAAAGTATTGTGAGTCCCTTGACCCCCGCAAGCCACTGTCTCAAATATGGAGAACTGTGAGAGGCCTACGTTCCGTTCCGGAACAACGCTTTCCATTCAAGGCACTAGCACTTTTCCAACGCCGACAAGACCTCGACGTAGCGGAAGATTTCGGTGCCATGATTACAGGCCAGTCAGTGGGATCAAGTTCCCTTGCCTTTGACTACGTTCCGCACACACGGGACTCACGCATGGATCTGCCGTTCACCACTCAAGAGCTCGACGCGGCACTTGCCCTATGTAATCGGTCGTCGTCACCTGGACCAGATGGTATTTCTTACTGTACCTTGTGCCACCTCGGTGAACTAGCGCGAAGTGCCTTGCTGAACATCTTCAATGAGTCCTGGGAGAATGGAAACGTTCCTCAAGAATGGAAGACCAGCCGCCTGGTACCACTCGTCAAACCTGGCAAGTCTCCTCTAGAGATTACTTCCTACCGCCCAATCGCGCTGGCTAGTTGCATTGGGAAGGTGATGGAACGAATGATCCTCGCCAGACTTGAATGGTACCTGGAACGCTATGAAGTTTATCCAGACGCAATGGCTGGCTTTCGACGTCACCGATGTCCCATTGACAACGTCATCGACTTGGTTACTTACGTTCAACATCAAAAGACGTGCAAGCGATTATCTGTCGCCATGTTCCTCGACATCAAAGGAGCATATGACAATGTTCTTCATGAGGCTATATTAGAGGCTCTGGAAATGGTTGGCCTCGGCGGTAGGCTTTATCGTTGGACACGTAGTTATTTACATATGCGGTCTCTATTTGTGAATACTGAAGACGGCCCAACTTCTCAACACTATACACACCGTGGAGTACCACAGGGTGGTGTGTTGAGCCCAACACTTTTTAATCTTGTGCTCATTGCCCTAGTAGAATGCCTACCAAATACGGTGAAGTTGTCAATATATGCGGATGACATATGCGTCTGGGCATCTGGCGTGACGCGCCCACAAGTACGTGCTAGGCTCCAAAAATCTGCGGCGTTGATAGCGACGTACCTTAATGAACAAGGCCTCAAGATTTCCGCAGAAAAATGCGCATTGATCGCATTTAGCCGGAAACGAATGCACCATACACCATAACCATCGATGGACAAAATATCCCTTACGTCAGAACGCACAGGTTCTTAGGGGTAATCATCGATCGTGACCTTTGTTGGAGTCCCCATGTCACCAACCTAAAGAAGCGCCTGACAGCCATCTCTCATCTCTTCAAGTTTCTTGGAGGAAAATCCTGGGGTACTTCAGTACACGCGGTGATGCAACTCTACATGACGCTGTTTCTCGGGTGTCTGAGGTACAGCTTGGCAGTGCTGACCAATACCTGTAGAACTAACATTGGTACAATCGAAAGTGTTCAGGCACAGGCACTTAGGGTCTGTCTAGGGTTGCCACGATGTACATCAACATCAGAAACCATTGCAATTGCACATGACTACCCAGCCAAGATTCACATTATTATGGAAGCGCTCAGAGCACACGTCAGGCACCTTGCTCGCGCGCCTTCCCACCATCTAGCCTCACTGCCAGAAGACCGACCACGTGCCTCTTTTTGTCAGACAATACTGCCTTATCGTATATACCTTCCATCAGGTTACACAGCTGCAACGAGAGTTTTGTTTCCTCCTTGGTGCTTGGCTCAGCCACAAGTTCGACTGACAGTGCCTGGAATTCGAACGAAAGCCGAACTCTCATCACCAGCTCTCAAGCAACTTTCGCTGATCATGCTCTACGAAAAATACAGTGATCATACCGATCTATACACTGATGGTTCAACCACCGTGGACGGTTCTGCAGGATCAGTGTTTTTTCCTGCGAAAGTCTCCACTGTTGCGTCCCGAATCGGCCGGGTGCCTTCTTTGATTGTTTCCCATCGAGGCCGGCCCTTTCATGAGCATCGCCGAGACGGCGACAGTGCCAGACACCGACGAGACAGGCAAACAAGCGCCCCAACTAGGCAGTGCGCATTCTTTAGGTGCTTCCCACGATGCCACCACCTTCATCAGCCGCCGCCTACTTGTCGACGCGGCGCGACACCAGCTGGGACGCGATGACAAAGAAGCTCACGAAGCTTGCCCCCCTTCGTTAGACGCGGGAATTAGTGCAAAGGCCATTCTCCTGACCCGGCCAAGCTGACCGTCGGAGGGCAAGAAACAGGTCACCGACTTTCGTAGAAGGAGTGTCAACCCCCTGTTTCCGGATTTCCTCGTCCTTGCTTCGAAGGTGAAACATTAGAGGCGGAGTTCGGTGAACAATACGACCCCTCTGATTGGTCGCATGAAGGTCATCTGATTCCCTAGCCGGGTCGACTAGGGAAGACCGATGTTTTATAAGGAGACACCATGTGTGCAGTGGTGTGTCCTGACCTGTTCTGATATTTGCTCAGACATGCAGTGAGCTGAGACTTTCAAAGTGCTCCCTCATGGAGTGGGCTTCGATATTTGGAGCCACTGTAAATATGTAAAATAAACCCTTTTTTCTCTCGCTCTTACTCCCGGACGTACTCATCCCTTTGGCTGAAGGATCACCGGCCTAAACGCTACCCGAGTCTCAACAAACTGGCAGCAGCGGCTGAATAATCTCCGACCCGCAACAACGGATGGCAGCGCTGAGATGAAACGCCAACCCGTTCATAACAACTGGATGGCAGCTATGGGATGAATCCTAACCCCGAGCCGCGAGCAACTGGATGGCCATGGTGAGATCGACCCTTCAGCCAACGCCAGTCGCCGGCATCTCGTTCGCGACCAACTGGATGGCCGCAGTGAGATGGACCCTGCAGCCAACGCCAGTCGCCGGCAACTGATTCACGAGCGACTGGATGACAGCGACAAGATGGAGCCTGCAGCCAACGCCAATCGCCAACTGGTTCGCGAGCGGTTGGATGCACGCAGCGCATCATGACTGCACGGTACAGGGTGAGTGCCTGGCTTTGCGCTTGAGTCATCGGATCTTTTAGCCTAGACTTTCTAAAAACCGATGAAGCGTGTACAACTGCCCATTTGATACTGTGGTTGTTGCGCATCCAAGCAGAAAGCAGCTTTCAGCATAGATCTGAACCAGCTACTAAAGCCGGACCTCATTATTGTGTGGGAGTAATTGGGAAGTGGAGAACTACCGTAATTCTTATCATTTAAAGGCGGCCCAGGATTTTCGTCTTCTTTGAATTGATTCGATGCGGTGGAGCAGTTCTTGGGGACTTGGTGCTACTTCTGTGTGTAGGCGTTTGGTTTTTGCTATATTTTCCAGGCTTCAAATTCTCTTGGGAAAACAGAATTGAACCGCTGGTAGTTTTTTTACTTGCATTGCAATTTGTGCGGGTTTCGCAGCAAGTATTGTGGAATAGCTGAGCCAAAGCCTAAAGTAGTGACCATGGACCTCATGAGTTTGACGAGAGCTAGCTTGTTGCGGTTGTGTGAAGAACTCGACGTAGAAATAGAGGATGATAAATCAGAAGCCGAAATTAGAGCAATTTTAGAAACCAACAGTGATCAGGAATACTTTGAATACTTCGGCAACTCAATTCTAAAAGAGCAGGAACAGGAAGCAATTGAGAATGAGGAGGAGTTGAAAAGACAGGATTGGATTAGGCAACAACACGAAGAGATAGAAGCTCTCAGTCAGGAGGTTGAAACATTGGAACAGGGTTTTGAAGTGGAGGAACAGAAATGTCAGGCACCCGTAAAAGTAGAGCATGGAAAGTGCAAACAAGTAGCACGCACGGTTCTACCGATGGTAGAAAGCAAGGCTGATGCCCGTGAGCCTTATGGTACGTTCACAGGTGTGGACAGATCCGTAGACCGTGGCGTAGCTGTTGAGGAGACCGTTAATGGCGACCGTATTGAGCGCGACGAGATACTGTGCCAATGGAATACTAGAGAAGCAGCTAGGCCAGCTGTGGACGATTTGGCACAGTTATCCCGGGAGTACGTCGCGAAGGTAGCTCTTGCAGAAGCCCTAAGTGGCCCCGAGTCGTCAGACAAGAGCACCTGTGCAGAGTCCAATCGGTCAGGAAAGTGCGCTAAAGCACACTGTAGGCAGGGCAGTGCAGTTGTGGACAACTCCCAGGAATACGAGCTCTGTTTCGCAAAAGATAATAGCTGCATTGTCCCTGAGTGTTTGAAGCTCTCCGCCAGTCGAGATTGCATTGAAAGGAATGATTTACCCGCAAATCATTCAGACTGTGCGGCTGAGATAGAAATAGTGACCGATGAAATAAGTGCCGGTCAGCACGAGATTCAAGCGGAAGGCTTGAGAATGAGCGCTAGTAAACGTGCTCGGATGAAACGGCGTCGCAAGGTCAGGAATGCGGCAGACAGGGCAACGCGGCCGAATAAAGGCGCTAAACCCCGTGGGGAGCGCAGTCAAAGAGTTCGAACGGCGCGTTTGTTCCTTGGAATGTTTGCAGATAGGGCGCGTCCGAACCGCCGGACGAGAAAGAAAAGAAAGGGCCGTTCGGCGCGAAAGTTGACAAAAGCGAAGGTGGCGCGAAGGGGGCAATTATGTTCCCCCTCTTTGGGTTCTTTTCGAGGTGTTTTAGGCATGACACTGCAGAGCGAGCCGGTACGGCGACGCGAATCGGTCACGCGCAGCAGCGGAGTCGTCGCACGGCGCCCAGAAGGCATGATGCCTGTTAGTTCAGTGTCGGGGGTGGGCAGCAAGGAGATTAACCTACATGCCCTTTGTGCAACCTCGTTGACAAGACAGACTCTCAGACCGCGCCCGCCTCGAGTAAGGCTCAAAGATACGGCGCCACCATAAGCTACTCGGACTCAAAAGCGACTCAGGTTTTGCTGAAACATCATTTTGTTTGTTGGTTTCTGTATTTTAATGTTTGGTTAAACGTTTTAAGATCTCCGGAATAGAGATCATTTCGATTTCCACGTTTTGAGCATTGTTTAAATTGTTTGTTTTAGAAGCTAATCGATATTTTGAAAGAGATGGTTCGCGCGCGTTAGATTTTGAAACTTTTTTTCGACGTGTCGTTCCTTTCTGCACAAATAAGCTTCCTTTTTGTAAGAGATACGCTTGCAGCGTCAGGTCCACGTTATTGGTTTAAAACCTGTAGTGGCACGCTTGATTATCACTTCACTTTTTAGAAATGTTCGCCAGTCTTCAAGTGTTAACGCAAGATTTTTTGTTGTTGTTGTTTCTTTAGTGTGTGTCCTATATGGACAAGAGAAATAAATTGTTAGTGCGTGAGTCGCACGTTTTACATGTGAGTTTTCCGCAAAGTTGAAGCGACTCTGACAGTGCATCCGTGATGCTAATAATGTGGCTCTGAGTGGCACTAGTACGTGCGATGCTAGCGGATGTAAGGCAGTTCATCGCGTTTGTGCTGCGTATGATATATGATATTTCATTTATCATTTATTTAGAACATTTTAAAGTATTCTACGTTTGCTCTCTGCAGCACAGTGATCTGGTTTTGGCGAACTCAGAGGTTCATGAGAGCTCGCTTTGGCGGCACAAAATTTTGGGTCCAAATTATTGGGTCAAGCGAAGCCTGGTGGATTGAACGGATTTCGGGCGCTTGAGCGCTATGTGGTGCTTTGTCACCAGGACTGCTCTTCCGTATCGGATATTGCGAGAAAGTTGCACAATCCTGGTCTAATCTCAAAATGGTGGGCTTCAGCGAAGGTTCAGTGATTTGATGGCTGCTTTGGTGCTATTATTAGATAAGAGCAGGCGCGTTGATTTGCTCGCTAGACCCGATGGCTCTCGGTGCGAGCACGGCGCTTTCCTGTGCCCTGTGGTCGTGTGTGTGCTTGTGTATTCCCAGGGAGAAGGCCACAACGAGATTAATACTGGGACCTCATGCTCGAGTGTGTCATCGGCCATCATTTCAAGAGGAAACCCCGAGCTATCGACCGACCACCGACGCTTCGGGCAACCTGACAGCTGGTCACCCTCAGGTCGGATCTTCCGGCGGGGGAGGAATCTGTTGCGTCCCTAATCGGCCGGGTGCCTTCTTTGATTGTTTCCCATCGAGGCCGGCCCTTTCATGAGCATCGCCGAGACGGCGACAGTGCCAGACACCGACGAGACAGGCAAACAAGCGCCCCAACTAGGCAGTGCGCATTCTTTAGGTGCTTCCCACGATGCCACCACCTTCATCAGCCGCCGCCTACTTGTCGACGCGGCGCGACACCAGCTGGGACGCGATGACAAAGAAGCTCACGAAGCTTGCCCCCCTTCGTTAGACGCGGGGATTAGTGCAAAGGCCATTCTCCTGACCCGGCCAAGCTGACCGTCGGAGGGCAAGAAACAGGTCACCGACTTTCGTAGAAGGAGTGTCAACCCCCTGTTTCCGGATTTCCTCGTCCTTGCTTCGAAGGTGAAACATTAGAGGCGGAGTTCGGTGAACAATACGACCCCTCTGATTGGTCGCATGAAGGTCATCTGATTCCCTAGCCGGGTCGACTAGGGAAGACCGATGTTTTATAAGGAGACACCATGTGTGCAGTGGTGTGTCCTGACCTGTTCTGATATTTGCTCAGACATGCAGTGAGCTGAGACTTTCAAAGTGCTCCTCATGGAGTGGGCTTCGATATTTGGAGCCACTGTAAATATGTAAAATAAACCCTTTTTTCTCTCGCTCTTACTCCCGGACGTACTCATCCCTTTGGCTGAAGGATCACCGGCCTAAACGCTACCCGAGTCTCAACAAACTGGCAGCAGCGGCTGAATAATCTCCGACCCGCAACAACGGATGGCAGCGCTGAGATGAAACGCCAACCCGTTCATAACACCACCTTGAAATTGAAGACTTCACACCAGACGAGATCGACAGCCGCGGAGCTTGCTGCTCTTCGTAGCGCACTTCGCATAATTCGCGAGGAACCACCTAACAAATGGAGTGTTTTCAGTGACTCCAAGGCAGCGCTACATTGCTTGCTTTCCGCCTTACACCGTGGACCCTACGCACAACTAGTCCTCGAAATCCGAGAGCTCCTTCATTGCCTCGTCGAGCAAGGACACGACGTCACCTTTCAGTGGCTCCCTAGCCACTGTGGCGTAATCGGCAACGAATATGCTGATGAAGCTGCTCGATCTGCTCACGAAGACGGCGCACAGGGACCAATCCCGCTGTCACGAACAGATGCAGCAGCGAAACTTCGAGTGCTTGCAAACGATGCCACACAATCGTTGTGGAACACACCTAGTTTGCAACACACACGTCTGCATCGACTGGACCCCTCTCTTCGACTTCGACCTCCACCTGGACTATCCCGACCCGAAACAACAGTACTTTGCAGATTGTGGCTTGGTGTCGCATTTACAAAGTCGTTTGCTTTCCGCATCGGATGGGAGGATAGTGCTGCGTGTGATCACTGCGGCGACGAGGAAACAATCGAGCACGTACTTTGTCACTGTCCCCAATACAGCGCACATAGGCAGTCACTCGCGACCGCGCTGGCACGTCTTGACGACCGGCCGCTTTCGGAGCAGACAGTCCTGGAACGCCGGCCTATACAGTCGTCACACAACAAGTCATTCAAGGCACTCTTGAAGTTTTTGCGATCGAGTGGACTATCTGACAGACTATAGTTCTCACAGACGTTTCCAACCTCCTCCTTTTCTTTTTCTTTTTTTTTCATTCCTTGAAATTTTTTTTGTGACTGCTTTTTCTCTTCTCTATTCTTTCCGCCTTTCATTTCCCCTTCTCCTTCCCCCAGTGCAGGGTAGCAAACCAGAATCTTTTCCGGTTAACCTCCCTGCCTTTCCCACCACGTTTCTCTCTCTCTCTCTCTCGGTATCCGTGGGTTCCCTATAGGTGCTCCACGTCCGCAACATGGCCAAAGGCCGCTTGAGATCGAGCACTACCTACAAAGGCAGAATTCGCAAATTAGCCGCTACAGGTCGCCGTCGCCCTCATCCCGCCGTTCTGGTTCGCCCCGCCCTGGCTACTTGGGAGCAGAGCGGAGAAGGTCCCCCAGCCCTCGCTTGGGAAACTGAAGACGGCAACCGATGGAGGCATGGTTGCTGCTCGTCGCACTGCTGAAGCCCCTCCCCCGTCGCAACGTTCTAGTGGTGTAACTACGCCTGCCGCGTACGAACAAAATGCGTCAACGGCGCGACAACAGAATCTTCATGCCTCCGACGAGACCGAGCGATACGTCAGTAGCAAGTCCCGATAAAGCCGCGACGTCACACAACGACGCACCTGCAATACCAGAACCAAATCCACGGACCTAGCAGTCAAGGTAGACAACCGTGTTGTGTTTGCGCTGGTTGACACCGGCGCTGATTTCTCCGTCGTGAGCGCCGTGTTCGCCACTCAACTAAGGAAAGTTCTTACCGCTTGGGACGGCCAACAGATACGAACAGCAGGCGGTCACGTAGTAACACCAAAAGGAAGATGTACGGCTCGTGTAGCGGTGAGAGGACACACGTACCCTGCCGTTTTCATCGTTCTAGAACAGTGCTCCCGTGACGTCATTCTCGGCGTAGACTTCCTTTCGGAGAACAGCGCGGTCATTAATCTACAAGCACAGACCATAAGTCTTTCACCATCACGTCATCGCACAAGATCCAAGTCCTGCATTATCTGCTTCACTCGCGATCCTCGATGAGCATATTACGTTGCCATCCCGCTCGAGTACTATGATCGCAGTGGGTACCAACAATGGCAGCTGCGTCGAGGGATTGGTCGAAGCGAACCCAAGTTTGCTGTTTGAGCGGGGGTTGTCTGTAGCAAGAGGGATCGTCCACCTGACCTAAGGAACAGCCAACATACTGATAACAAATATCTGCTCGGAATATCGTCATCTCACCAAATGGCGCTCTTCGAAACTATTCCGGACATAGCCAACATCCTCACGATCGAAAACAAACTCGCACCTCGACCTACTGACGTTTCATTCGATATGAACCCTGTGCTTTCGCAAGATAGACAAGAACGGCTGCAGAAACTGCTTCATACCTACCAGGCTTGCTTTGCTACATCGTCGAAGATTCGCCAGACGACGCTTACAAAGCACCGAATCATAACAGATGAAGGTGCACGGCCTATTCACCAGTCGCCGTACCGCGTGTTTATGAAAGAACACGAAGCAATCCGGAAACAGATAAAAGAAATGCTGCATGACGACGTCATCGAACCCTCTCAAAGCCCTTGGGCTTCCCCCGTCGTGCTCGTGAAAAAGAGAGACAACACCCTAAGATTCTGTGTCGATTACCGACGACTCAACAAGGTCACGAGAAAGGACGTCTACCCGCTCCCTCGAATTGACGACGCCTTGGATCGCCTTTGCAATGCAAGATCCTTCTCGTCTATGGACCTAAAGAGCGGCTATTGGCAGGTGGAGGTTGACGAAAGGGATCGCGAGAAGACTGCGTTCATTACACCAGATGGATTATACCAGTTCAAAGTCATGCCATTTGGACTCTGCACTGCCCCCGCAACCTTCCAAAGAGTAATGGGCACCGTGTTGGCTGGGCTGAAATGGCAGACTTGTCTGGTGTATCTTGATGTTGTCATAGTGTTCGCTTCTACGTTCGAGGAGCACCTTAGTAGGCTAGAAGTGGTACTGCTTGCTATCAAGTCTTCCGGACTTACGCTGAAATCTGAAAAGTGTCGCTTCGCCTACGAACAGCTCAAATTCCTGGGCCACGTTGTCAGCTCTGCCGGCGTTTTACCAGACCCTGCGAAGACAGCTGCCGTGCGACCCTTCCCGCAGCCCCGTGAAAAGAAAAGCGTCAGAAGGTTTCTCGAACTTTGCGCCTACTATAGACGCTTCGTCAAAGACTTCTCGCGGATCGCAGCGCCGCTGACACGCCTGACAAAAGAGGACGTCCCTTTTGTATGGCATGCGCCACAAGAGCAAGCGTTTCGAGAGCTGCAGCGCCGTCTCCAATCACCGCCCATTTTGGCGCACTTCGATGAAAACGCGGAAACTGAAATCCACACCGACGCCAGCAGTATCGGCCTCGGCGCCGTTCTTGTGCAGGGACAGAATAGACGGTCATCGCCTATGCCAGTCGCTCTTTATCGAAGGCAGAGTCAAACTATTCCACCACCGAAAAAGAATGTTTGGCAATAGTGTGGGCAACATCAAAATTCCGCCCATATGTGTACGGCAGATCGTTTACTGTCGTTACCGATCACCATGCCTTGTGTTGGCTTGCCAACCTGAAGGACCCGTCTGGACGCCTCGCAAGATGGAGTTTGCGACTGCAGGAGTTCGACATTTCTGTAGTGTACAAGAACGGAAGGAAGCATTCAGACGCAGATTGTCTGTCCCGAGCCCCCGTCGAGCAACCACCAGAGTGTACAGACGACGATTCACCTTTTCTGGGCATGGTCACCGCCTCCGATTTCGCCACACAACAACGGGTCGACCCTGAACTGAGTGGCCTCATTGATTACCTTGAGGGACAAAGTGAAACCGTCCCACAAATCTTCAAGCGCAGTGTGTCCGCATTCTGTTTCAGAGATGGTGTTCTAGTGAAAAAGAACTTCGATCCTACAAAGAAGGCCTATCTGCTTGTTGTGCCATCGTCCTTACGTCAAGACATTTTGCTGGCGTCTCATGATGAAGCAACATCCGGACACCTCGGCTCTACACGAACACTCGCGCGGATTCGAGAATGTTATTACTGGCCCCGTATTGCCGAAGAAGACAAGCACTACATCCTTACGTGCAGAGAATGCCAGCGCCGCAAGACTCCCCCAACGAAACCTGCCGGACTCCTGCAACTGATCGAACCCTCGACAAGACCGTTCCAGCAAGTTGGAATGGATTTTCTTGGGCCTTTCCCGACGTCTACCGCCGGGAACAAATAGATTATTGTCGCGACGGATTATTTGACGCACTACGCAGAAACGTGCGCACTCTCAAGAGCCACCGCTGAGGAAGCCGCCAAACTTTTTATTTGTCAGATTGTCCTGCGCCACGGTGCGCCAGAGGCCATTATCACTGACAGGGGGACAGCATTCCGTAGGAAACTGATGCAGACAACTTTGCGGTACAGCCACACCACTCACCGCCGAACTACCGCATACCATCCGCAAACTAACGGTCTCACGGAACGGCTAAACAAAACCCTGGCGGACATGATGTCGATGTACGTGGACGTTGAACATAAAACGTGGGATGAAATACTCCCTTATATCACCTTCGCCTATAACACAGCCATTCAGGAGACAACTGGGCTGACACCTTTCGCTCTTGTTTACGGTCGGGAAGCGACAACGACACTCGACGCCATACTGTCACATGTAAATGACGGCGACCCAAACCCCGACGTGGCAACTTTTCAGCAGCGCGCCGAAGAAGCCCTTCAGCTTGCTAGACTCCGAACCGCAAGAAAGCAAGCGACTGACGCCCGGCACTACAACCTTCAACACCGCCATCAAGAATACACGCCCGGCAAGCACGTTTGGGTATGGGCACCAGTTCGCCGACGAGGCCTCAGCGAGAAGCTCCTTCGACGTTATTTCGGCCCGTACAAGATTGTCCGCCGCGTGGGTGCACTGAACTATGAGGTCATTCCTGACGGGATAACGAACTCTCAGCGACGGCGCGCACGGCCTGAAATTGTTCATGTCGTGTGCTTGAAGCCGTATTACGCACGTTAGAAAGCGTATTGTGTAGTTTTTTCTTTGCTACCTTTGTGTTCTTCACAAATTCCAGTGTGCTATTTATTTCACTGAATACTTATTTCCAACATCGGGACGATGTTATTTTTTTTGGAGGGGAGCAATGCCACGTGCCTTATGGTCTTTACATCTGTTCCGATGACTTTCGCGAGACGATTGCTATCGCGTTTAAGCAGTCGCGCAAACCTACCGTGATACCAGCTTCGTACCTACGATGGGCCCATCGTATCAGGCAGGGCAACTCGCGCTATCTCTCGCGATAGTACTGCGCATGTTGCTTCGCAGCCTTTAAGTACTGCCCGCACATTGGTGATGCTCGCTGTTTTTGCGGATCGCCGTCCGTGCTCGCAGATGTTGCTCTTACTGGGCTGTAGTTGGTTTTATTGCGATAGCAATTATATGGACACTTCAACCGGATTTCTGCCGTCGCTGTCGCCGTGAGGTTGCCTATAGATAAAATCTTCGCCGCGCGCCGTATGCCCGAGCGGAAGCGTGCGGAGACGCGCGCTATCACGGAGAGCGAACGCACTCAATCACCCACGCGCAAGCAAGACAGCGGGAAGCCAGCGCCGGAGGGAGCGGGGGGGGGGGGGGGGCGCACTTCTACTCTGCCAAGAACCGCGCTCGTCGCTCGCCGGCACCGTCTCTTATCTCCACACGGCTCTGACCTTTATGCGCCGTGCATTCGCCGCTCAGTTTCCGTTGCAGCGATAGACCGCACGTACCTTCGCCCGTTGCTGAGGCGTATGCGCTTGCTGCCAGCGTTTTGACAGTCGTTGTCTGCAGTCATTCAGACTGATCTATTCATGTTTGTTTGTGCGCGATCAAACCACGCTTGTTCAATCAGTTAGTAATAGTCGGGCCACATTTTCCAACGCACGCTACACATGCAATGCTGCCCGGGTCGGCAGTGCAGCGCTACAGGTGTGTCCCTTCGCACGTGCTGTCCACGGGAAGCGCTTCTCATCAACACCACCGTTTCACACGTGCCTTCTCGTGGTCATCGAGTCTCTCTTCATGTTGGTCTACTTACGCCGCAGCACACCTGCTTACTTAATCAGCTCACGTTTACTACAATTCATATTGCTACCAAAGCCGCTCACCTTACTTCGTATGACATTGCTGTGTTGCTATCGCATTCATTGCTTCGCCCTTAGGGCGAAACTGTGACATTTTAGGTTATGCGGGGCACAAGTTCACCTCAATAAATGTTTGTCTTGCCGTACGCTCGCCTACTGTAGTTGCCGGTGTCTAGCACCACTCGTGACAATAGTAAAAGAAAGCCCACCTAGCCGAGCGGCTGCAGCGAGCGGCGGCGGTATTTTTTCTTCTCTGGTCACGTTGCGGCCGAAAGCCCAGCTTCTTTTCGATTTTATTTACATTTTACTTTGTCGTAGCAGTTGCAGTATCCAAACATGAACATCTGAGAGTGCTTTCTAACCGAAATCAAGGCACGTACAAGAAATAAACAATCGCAAAGTAAGCTGGCGGCTCCATGTGTCAGCAGACGACGTGCATACAATTCTTCCCACTGAGAAATCTGTCGTTAGTTGGCCCAACCGGCTTCGATGAAAAACTTTTAAGCGACTTTTATGCGCTGTAGAAAGAATATGACACTAGCGGCGTGGCGTTGCCAGTAAACGACAACCTCACTTCAAGGTCGTGTGGTGTTACCGAATCCCGATTGCACTCGAGCCGTTCACGCGATGGTGACAGATTCTTATCGCACGTACCAGAAAATGTTCTAGGACGTCAGAATTAGTTTAGAACAGGTACATCGGCAGATCATAGCCGCGAGTGAAACGCTTGCTTGAAGGAAAGTATTGTCATTTTAGGTATCTCAAGTTATGCTAGTTTTCGTGCGTATTATTCCAAATGTGCGACAAAGTTTTCAAACCCGATTTTCGTTGTCAATATACCCTATAAAAACACAAACGGATTAATATGCCCGACTGACTCAGCACTGCGCTTATTAATCTCTAACTCGCACGAGCAGAGTGACGAGGATTGACGGTCCGTTGCACTCAGTACCATACCTCCTTGGCCAACTGTGACGCATAATAGTATTTGAATCACGAGCTTTATTTGAAGCTAATCTAGAAACACGCACGCGGAAACACACACGCACACACACGCGCATGCACACGCACACACACACACACACACACACACACACACACATCCGCATGCACGCACGCGCACACACACATGCGCGCGCACACACACACACACACGCACGCACGCACGCACACACACACGCACGCACGCACGCACGTACTGACACACACGCACACACACACAAATATGAAGTACGCGTCCAAACGTTCAACCTACGCCGGCCGCATCTGCAGTCTCTCCGGGTTCTGCGTGTTCGGGGGTTGGAACCCCCCCCCCCCCCCCCCCCTTTTTTTGTTCAACCACGTTCTTTGCGCATTTAAGTACTGCAACTAAGATGTAAGACGCGCAATCGTCTGCACACTCGCAAAAACCGCTTTATTGACAATTTTCCGTGACGAAATCGAAATTAGTGCTGTTTAGATGGTATTGGCAAACTGTCAACCCCTCCTGGGAGAGATCCTGGGTGCGCTACAGCCTCTCAGCTGCGGTGGCGCCGCAGTGCGGCGGCTTCATGCGACATATCAAGCTCTCCCATAGAGTGACGGCGGAGTTTCGTGACCAGAAAAAAGTATTGAGGGACTATGTTCTTGCTTTCGAAATCTGAAGCCCGGTATTTTGCTTCTTATATTGAGGGAAATAAGAATGATGCACGGACTTCAAAGGGTACAGCAAATCGTGCGCTTTCGCGGCAGGGGACCGTGAGTTCATGAAGTAAACATGCAACAGCTTCTGTGAAGGCACGTTTCATTTTCGTGTTCGACCAATTCTTATGAAAGAGATCAAGCATAATTTTCTAACGACAAGTGTGAGCGAAATTTGAAAAAGATGATCGAAAACGCTTATATTTTGTGCTGAACAATACTTGTGCTTCAGCAATCCTATATTGAAATTTTTTATTACCAAGTCATGTATCACAGCACATAAAATCTCCAACTTCGGAATGAAACAACTGCATAAAAAGGCGCAGTTTCGCCCGATAGGCAACGCATCGATTGTGATAGCAGGTTTCTGGACAGCTATAGAAAGTATGGGTAGTAGTTTCATCGGCCGTATGAGCTTGTAAACACAGGCACACTAACTAAATTACCAAGCATGGTGTGACGCGCGCACAGCCGAACATGAATGCATCTCACTCGATGTCCGCGGAAACCGGCTGTCAAAACGCTGGATTGATCGAGTTAGCGCAGCAGCAGCAGCGAGCGAAGCCGGCGCTCGCATCAACGCGATCTTGTCCGCGAAAACACAGGGAGGCTTGACTCTGCCCCGCCGCATATCGTTTTCAAGATACAGCCGCGTGGGCGGCCACTCGCGCAGTAGAATGCGCCGCCCCCCTCCCCTCCCCCCGAAGCCTTCCATCCCGGTGGGGCCACGCGGCCTCAGTAAAGCGCGGCCCCTCCACTTGCCCAGGCTCCCCCCGGAGCATTCCGACCCGGCGAGAGCGCGCGGCCGCACTAAAGCGCGGCCCCTCCACTTCCCTACCCTCCCTTTAGAGCGTTGTGCGTGACTGGAAGACTGTGCGCTTCCTACCCGCTTCCCGCACTTGCGTGCGCGAGTCGCGATTTCCGGCTCACCGTCGCATGCTTTCACTCGCACATAGAGCATACGGCGCGCGGCGACGATGTTATCGCCCGTGGACTTTATACGGAACCTCTAGGCGACGACGACGGTAGTAATTCGCCTAGAGTGTTCATATAATTGCCATGGCTATAAAGAGAAAGGCCTTATTGTGGGCATTTCTTATGCTATTCATTGTCATCTGTACATGATCATAATCACCTGGGGTTCACATAGGGTTCTGTGTCAAGTTAACCATGGAGCCAAGTAAAGGGATTAACTGTTGACTTCAGTTGAAGGTCAACTGAGAGTATTAAGTCGGCGTCCTTAGGATAATGACTCATCTGTCGCCCGCATGAGGAATGTGGGATGCCAGAATGCATGTGCGTGTGTTTTCTTTCAAGCACACTGCGTGCCAATACCCTATAGATCATGCTTGCCAGTGACCTTCAGAAAATTCACTCGGCATCGATCTCGGCGTTCATTTGCATACAAGGACTTGCAGGGAATTTTATCACCGACTTGCCTGAGGGAGCTTCTTTGACCACATATAACCTTCTCTTTCCTGTTCTTCCTCGCCACCGCTATGGGCAGTGTGAACATTTCGAAGGGGTCGAGGTTAACTAAACGCTAGTGTAGTCACTGCTGTCGTCAGTAAAACTGTTTTGATATAATCAAATATTCACAGCCAGGCCTCAGGTGTGTTTTCGTTGAAAATATTACTGTTCCAAAAAGCCAGTCCAAAGCCCGGGCAATGATCAGATATACCCGACTACACATTTACGCTATAGTACAGTAATTTTATTGTGCAACGGTCAGTGCCTCATACTTCACATTTCGTAGTACGCAGGTAGGTTCTCGGTGTCGCATCGCCTTATGAAAAACATTTAAAAATACGTGACCGATGTGGGATTCAACCTCTGCTCCGAGAACAGTAGCAGAGTGCTCTAAGGATTAGGTAACAATGGCTGTTTTAATGCGTGATCATTTCTATGCCTACCCAACGAGAAAAGTTGTCCGTCCGTCACGTGAGACGAATCGCTATAAAGAAAATAACCCATAAAACAAAATAAATTTGAAAACGATAACCTTGGCGGTGGTCAGTTTCGAACGTGCGACCCCACACTCAGAAGCCGAGTGTCTTACCCGCTAGGCTAAACGCCCAGCCTTTTTTTTTATTACATGGAAAACAAAACTGAAGACATATTACATGGCGGACATAGTTACATGCTCAAAACCCGGGGAAACACACAGATGGGTCCCACCAGGGCATCCAGTCAAGAGGAGGTTCCTGCGCAGCGTACACATGTCGCACATAAGCTGCACTTTCACGATAGAAGGATCCTATAGATCGCGGGCTATCGGCATGACGATCATACAGTATAGATCTACATATGTTGTATAAACCCAGTACCATGAATATGTCATAGGGAGGACCACCAGTAACCTTAAACGGTAGAAACCTAATTGAGTATGGAGTGATGTTAATGTCCTTTCTAAGCGTCCGTTGGAGAATCTCCCCAAAAATATAGCATGCGTACAATCTATGAAACGGTGATCTAAGGTTTCAGCGCGTGGACAGAGTCGACAGTTCGCGGACCACGGCACTCATCAGCCGCTCGATTTCAATCAGGTTTTAAAACGAAGTGTTCACGAATGGATCTTAAAAATGTTTAACTTTAGGAGGTATACATATTTTACGGACACGCCTAAGTACATCCTGATCAGGTCGACGTAAATAAGCTGCGTGATTGAAACAATCCTGGAAAATCATATCTAGCAGTGCAGCATAACTGGCTTTTCGATTGACAGTGAAAATGTACTCCAGGCTGAAGCTAACTTTCAAGAAAAGAAATGAGTCAACGACCACCTTGAGAAAGCCTTGAGAAGGTATCTTTGGCATCTGATGACGCTTCTATATTATGAAAACAATGAATTAAGAGTAGCTGCAACACTCCACGCAAAGACGCATTGTCACTGTCTCGAAGGAAAAAAAAAACAGGTGAGAAACAATTTGCCTAACGAAGAGATGGACTAATCCTATACGGTCCCGTTCAACGGGGATGAACAGATTATCGGGGCGCATCGATTCACAACTCGAGATACAAATATATCTTGCAAATACGCGATGCAGTGCCTGAATGCGAAGTCGTGAGCAGCGCAATACTTGCAGCACATACATGAGACGGGAAACTAAGAACAAGCTGCACACTGAAGTGTGCAGCACGACTGAACATTGACAAATTTCGCCCTCACCATGAATTCACTTTACGCTGATTTTTTACAACCTTTGCCTACCAATGAGTGTTGCTATTTCTATACTGTGAGTGAGGGGCACCTAAACAGGGCAGACCGTGTCTTCATTCAATGCCTGCGTAGTGTGATGGCGTTGTGGCCCATAGTCCAAACCACCTGAACATTTTTCAAAGTTAACGCTGGCACCAGTAGCCGCACAAAATCCTTCTCTTGTTGCAAGGGCAGTCTTTACACAATTTTTATCAATAGAAAGCCCTTGTTTGCGGAAGGGGAATCATAGCATACGAATGTGTTGCATCGGCGGTGCCAAACAAAGGTCAAAGTAGCACAGTTAGGAAGGCTTTGTTGAAAGATTTGCTGATAGTGGAATAAAAACGATGTCTAGGACCACATGTAGACCCGTCTTGGAGTATTGTAGACATAAAGAAAATTCATATTTTTCGGAAATTTATAGCAATACACGCCACATCCCCGAGGCGTATCGGTGGACGCGGGATGCGTCTTCCGTTGGGGCGTTCCTTCACCCACCGAAATACAACCGATCTCTGAGAGATGATGTGATTTCACGTCGCGCAACACACAGATAAGCAGTGATGGAGTTGGTAACGGTAAATCAGTGGGGAACGGTAAATGTTTATGCAGTGTTCTCTCATTACGCAGTCTTTGTGTAACGTTACTTATCCAAGCGTTATAGTGTGTGATACTGACGTTAGCGGCAATATTTGCCAGAATCTTCAAACAACAGTACAAGACGCCAACTTTAAATTTCTGTGCAAAGCGGGGGGGGGTTATCTCTAATGTGTGGCGACACTTTCACGTTCCTGTCTTATTTTGCAAGCGCTTGACATAATTACTCAACCTTCAATTTTCCCAATTTTTATGCTAGCTAAAGTGCGCACCATTTTTTGCGATGCTGTATAACGAAAATAAGGAGTGCGTCATCCGTAATGTGCATCAACGTTCAAAGTGTATGGGGAAAGTTTCGTTTTTGCAAGAAATTGCGTATTTGACTTCTTCGGAGTGTTATTCATTTCTTTTACAAGCGGCGCAAAAGTTAGTGCGCTGACATGGCATGAGCACTAATGCAAGCATAATGAAATTCATTGAAAATACGGGAGAAACTGTGTGCGAAGTTCAATATATGTGGAATACGTTCAGGTTTTTGTTACCACGTTATGTATAAATCCACACAAAAACTCCAACTTCGGAATAAAACAATCAGGTAAAACGAACAGCCTTATATAAGCATCTAGTTAACCATTTCTACAAGTAAACGGAATTTACGGTTAAAAGCAGTTGAAGGTCAGCTGAGCAATAAGATCGGCGTCCTTGCGCTGTTTATTCGTCAGCATTCAGCACAAGGAATGCGGGATAGCAGAATGCGTATGTCTGTGTTTTTTTATCTTTTTTTCTTTCGAGCGTACGGCGTGCAGAGACCCTTTAGCTCTATTGCCAGTGACCTTCAGAAAATGTATTCGACGTCGATGTCGCCACTCATCTGCATACAATGACGCGAAGGAACCATTGCAATTTTGATCAACGACTAACCTGAGAGAGCTTCTTTCACGACATAACTTTCACTTTCTGGGTTTTTTTCTTCCTCGCCACCGCCGCTCTGTGCACTGTGAACACTACGGAGGGTCCAGTTATACTACACTGGTACAGTCACTGCTGGCGTCATTAAAACTGTTTTGATCTAAAGAAATATTCACCGCCACGCGCCAAGTGTATTTTCGCAGCGGACATTACTTTTGCTAGGCCAAACCCAAGGCAATTATCAAACATAGCCGACTACAAGTGTAAGCGTTAATTTATTGATTTTAGTGTGTAACATTTTTTCCCTCATTCGTGGCACTTTGCAATAGGTAGGTAGGTTCCTGTCTCGCCTCGCTTTAGAGAAATAAAAAAAAAAATACAATATGTGACCGATGTGGTATTCAAGCTCTGCCGCCGAGAACAGCAGTCGAGTGCATTAAGGCTTAGGTAACAATCGCTTTTCTTTAATGTATAAGACCCTGCTTCCCTAAGAAGCATGCGTGCGATTGTTCCACGGCCGGCCAGCTCTTCGAAACACTCGGCGTGTGCACAGCGTGTGACTTCAGAAGTATCGTCGTTCGCTCCATTCCTTGACTGCTAATTTCATTACCTTCGACAGTTATTATGAGATTAGTTCTGCTGTAAGTTTTAATCGGAATAAAGTTCATAAACAGCCGTGTACTGTATCGCTTTTTCTGCAAAGTGTTAGCTGCTTCAGCTACTGATATCGGAGAACCAGTACAGTAACACGGTACATGAGTGTAAATAACGTGAACCCGGAGCGGTGGCTCAGTCAGCTGAGGCGTTGCGCTGCTGAGCACGAGATCGCGGGATCGAATCCCGGCCGCGGAGGTCGCATTTCGATGGAGGCGAAATGCGAAAACGCACGTGTGCTTGCGTTTTAGTGCACGTTAAAGAACCCCAGGCGGTCAAAATTAATCCGGAGCGCTCCAATACAGCGTGCCTCCTAATCAGAACTGGTTCTGACACGTCAAACCCTAGAAGGAAGCAAATACTGCGAGAAGGCTGTACAGCTTGCGCCATCTTTTACAGGTTCAATAATTACTAGAACTTCGCGTTTAGGTTGTCGTATGCTTCCTGGACGTGACGATTACTGTTCTCAAGGGGTAATTGCTACAATAGTGTTTTTTTACTGCAGTGGAAAGAGATTGGCAGCATGAGTTAGCGTATGTCGAACAGTAATACTACGCTAACTTTTCGAGCAGCCCGTGGATCAAGTCATACAGCAACGAGAGGGCGAAGATAGGACCATTTCATTTTGAAAGCTTTCAAAGATAAAGTTATATGTACAATGCCGATTTCCAGCGAATCTAGACAAGGCAGTCGACTTTATCAATATAACATACCGGAGGAGTTCAGTGTTCAATCCTCGGTGGAAATCTAATATTTTTAAAGGTAAACACCCATTTGGCACTGATAAAGGTATAGAAAAAAAAAGGAAAACCACATGTGCGGCTCAAATCGTACATGACATCAAATTAACAGAATTCGCGCCTGACGCCTGTTATAAGTCATTTGACCGCAACAAGTCAGCCTCATCGCCCAATCTTTTTATTGTTCATCAGCATAAATGTACGCGGGATGCTGTACTTTTTCTGCCTTTTCGAGTGCACTCTAGCGAACACACCCTATACTTCCATACGTGCAAGAGAACTTCTGCAAAAGTTCATCTGCATACAAGCCTCTGAGGACGCGCAGGAAATTTTAGCGCCGAGTGACATATGCGAACCTCTTTTACCATATGTTTATTTATATTTCCGAGCTTTTGGGGCGCGCTTCGTTTTAACCACCGACTTCATTTCCTTGTTTCGTCCCCGTTTAAAAAATTCATTAATTGTTTTAGGCGCTAAAATCACGATATGATTATGAGGCACTCGGGAGTTAAGGACTCTGGATGAAGTTTGAACACCTGGGTTTTTTAAAGTCCACCGAATGCATGGTGCATGGGCGTTTTTGTACTTCGCCTCATCGAAATGTGGCTCCTGCGACGGAATTCGATCCCACGATCTCGAGCCTACAGCGCGACGCGAAAGCCACAGCGCCACCAAGGCGGGTTTCCCCGTTTTTATTGCGATAGCAATTATATGGACACTTCAACCGGATTTCTGCCGTCGCCGTCGCCGTGAGGTTCCGTATAGATAAAATCTTCGCCGCGCGCCGTATGCCCCAGCGGAAGCGTGCGGGGACGCGCGCTATTACGGAGAGCGAACGCACTCAATCTCCCACGCGCAAGCAAGGAAGCGGAAAGCCAGCGCCGGAGGGAGCAGGGGGGGGGGGGGGGGGGGCACTTCTCTGCCAACAACCGCGCTCGTCGCTCGTCCGCACAGTCTCTTATCTCTCCCGCGCGCAAGCGAAGAAGCCGGAAGCCAGCCCCGGAGGGAGCGGGGGGGGGGGGGGGGCGCACTGTTAACAACCGCGCTCGTCGCTCGACCGCACCGTCTCTTATCTCCACACGGCTCTGACCTTTATGCACTGTGCATTCGCCGCTCAGTTTCTGTTGAAGCGATAGACCGCACGTACCTTCGCCGGCTGCAGCGTATGGGCTTGCTGCCAGCGTTTTGACAGTCGTTGTCTGCAGTCATTCAGTGTGATCTATTCATGTTTGTTTGTGCGCGCTCACACCACGCTTGTTCATTCAGTTAGTAATACTCGGGCCATATTTTCCAACGCACGCTACACATGTAATGCTGCCCGGATCGGCAATGCAGCGCTACAGGTGTGTCCCTTCGCACGGGCTGCCCACGGGAAGCGCTTCTCATCAACACCACCGTTTCACACGCGCCTTCTCGTGGTCATCGAGTCTCTCTTCATGTCGGTCTACTTACGCCGCAGCACACCTGCTTAACTAATCAGCTCATGTTTACTACAATTTATATTGCTACCACAGCCGCTCACCTTACATCGTATGAGATTGCTGTGTTGCTATCGCATTCATTGCTTCGCCCTTAGGGCGAAACTGTGACATTTTTTTTTCTTTTTAACAATGACGAGGAAGTAAATTAAAGACGCTTGCTTGCTAATAGGCATTCTATATCTATATCTGCTTCGAACTTTTAGATTCGTGGTCAGGGTTTCAATTGTTATTCATCACCAGACAATCCTTTTAAAGGAGCATCGCCTAAACTGCAGACGATATATAGACACAGTTTCAATTTCTGTGGACCATTTTCCCGCGTCTGCAGGAAAGGTAGTTTTACGACAGGTAATTTATGCCTGTAGGAACTTGGAAAAAACTTCAGAGCCCTTCCTTACTATCTGAAGATGGAAGACCAGCGAAGCTGTTCATTTTGCACAAACGGCCTCTTTGTATTGATAGGAGGTGAATTTTTTTCTGCTTTCACCTTTGATTCAACGAAATTAGTGCCCTTGGACAATTATTTAAAGGAAGAGGAGAGAACGTCGCTGTATCAGCAATACGCCATGTTCCGGATGGCCAGGGCACCGGTGCCCAGGATTTATTGAGCCGTTCTTTTATACATTGAAATGGGGCAACGCCCCTCTGATAATCCCCTCAGATAATCATGCTACGATATACAGAGAAGTTGGGAGCTTATCATTCGTAGCACACGTGTCAGAGGCGATACGATACATCCTCTTTCGTTAGCCTGGGAGAACCACTGTGAATTTTATCGACTGACCCGGGGAGCTTTTTGAGGACATATAACCTTCTCTTTCCTGTATTCCTTACACGCCACTGCCCATTGCGCAGTGTAAACAATATGGCGTGGTCCAGTTATACTAGACATTTACACGCACTACCGTCGTGAGTGCAACTGTTTTTATGTAAAGAAATATTCGCGTACATGTATTAAGTATATGTTTGTTTGGAGATATTGCTTTTCCAAAGAGTCTGGAGAAATCCCTGGCTGCTTTCAGATGCGGGCGACTTCGAGTTAAACGATGTTTGCGATCTCACACGTTTTATTTTTGCACACTTTAACATTTGTTACTGTAACATTTGCTCCTGGCCAATAGCCGCCAGCGCGAGCTCCATCGACAGGGCGGGGCTGGACCGTAAGGTCTCCCATCGCTCATGGGGTGGGGTAGTGTCGGCCGGAGGGGGGATGGGGGGTATAGGGGATTTGAGTGACGTGCACTCCATCAGGATGTGTGCGAGGGTGCATGTGTTGTTTTTGCAAAATGGACAAATGTCCTCTTCGGTTTCTAGGTAGAACTTATTCATCAGGGCAGGGTGGTTAAGTTAACCCGCCTGAAAGCGCCTGATGATTGTTTGTTGTTCCCTGCTCAGGATGCGGTGCGGTTCGTGGAAGGTGCGCCGATCCTCCCTATACTCGGAGGTAATCTCTCTGTACGTGAGCACCGGGTTGGTGGTGTCGGCGTCCTGCCCTGCCCGGAGGGTCATCGCTCGGGCATGGCAATCGGCTATGACGTTGCCGGCTACCACTGTGTGGGCAGGCACCCATAGGAGCTCTACGGCTCGCTCCGGTGCCTTTTTCTTAGTTAATATCGCTCTGAGGAGATCACCCCTTTCCTGTAGCCGCCGTAAGCTCTTTTGGAGTCGGTAACCACTACCCTGGCGCCCGGTTGGACGAGCGCCAGGGCTATGGTCACTTCCTCTGCTGTCGCTGACTCTCTGGTGTTGACTGCAGCGCTGTTTATCAACTGTTCCCCGTCGGTTACCACCACCGCTGCTTTGCTGCTGCCCTTGACGAGGGACGCATCCACGTACAGGACTCCCTCCAACCGCTGCATTTTGGAAGTAATCGCCTGAGTTCTGGCTTCTCTCCTGCCATCATTTTTCTCCGGCGTCCTGTTTCGGGGTAAGGGCTTGGTGGTGATTGTCGTCATCCATTCAGTTGGGATGTACCTCTTGATTGTTGCTCTCTCCTTGCGCCACCCTATCTTATCCAGCACCGCGCGGCCATGATTTGTCTGGCTCAGGCGGAGTCGCTGGTTAGACAGGTGGGCTTCTATGAGTTCGTCGACTGTGTTATGTGCCCCCATGGCCTTAAAGCGCTGGGTCGACGAGTAGATGGGTATGCCGAGGGCTTGCTTGGTGGCCTTTCTGATGATGGTATCGAGTGTATTCTTTTGAATCCTGTCTAGATTGAGATACGGGGCCGAATATGTTATCCAGGATGTTATGAATGCCTGCACTAGTCTGAGGGCGTCATCTTGCTTGAGTCCTCTGTTTCTAGTTGAGACCCTTCTCAGCATGGGTAAGATCTTCTCCGCGCTGGTCTTCATCTTGGCGATGGCGGCGTGTGCTTTGCCATTGTCTTGTATTAGGAGTCCCAGAATTCTACATGTGTCCGTCGGCTTGACTCTGGTGCCCTCAATTTGGATGCAGATGTCTGGTGGGGGCTGCTAAGGCCCCGATGATCGCGGGGGCCTTATCCGGTTTGGGAATGAATCACACCTCGGCCTCTTTCCACTCCGGCGGGAGTTGAGAAGTTTCCCAAGCCTTATTTATATGTTCGAGCAGAGATTGTGCCGTCCTACCACTCATGTTGGCGAGCAACCTGTAGGTGATGACGTCTCTCCCCGGAGTGCTTTTCTTGTTGCTCTCGATGGCTGGGGCTATGCGCAGAAATGTTTCAAGCGTCTCTGTCAATGAGGGGTAATGAAAATTCTGAAAACTGTGCTCTCGGCCCGTTTAGAGGCATTATGTGAACCGCTTGCAAGATAAATAAATTTTTTTTTAGAAAAGCAGTGATGTGGGCCTCATTTAGTGTGCGATAACCTGCAACTCTGCACAGGTTAAAAAAGAAAGGGGACCAAAAACAGTGATAAAAGATGATGAGGACAGGAAGAACGGATGCATATAACTAATGAAACAGTGGTTTCCTTCAATCTTTGAGTGTAGTGCGGTGATCTTCAAATAAAACCTCGACAATGTTAACACTCTGTGAGGACTAAACGCGGCAAAGATTTCATATTTAGTAAAAAGGGAGGCCACTCTGTGGCTGGAGTTTTTCCAAAGTATGAAGTGGGTAGATTGAACGGGCGTTTTCAAAACATTTACAAATTTATCATCTTCAAAATATTTCATAGTTTATGCTAGACATGTGGTTTCTTTTCACTGGTGTTCATGGTGAATGAAGAAGATACATTATTTATGTTGGTGAGTGACTGAAGTTGAATGTTTATTCGCTGTAAACCTTCTTGGAAAGTTACGTATTCAAGTGTTGCAGAGTGTCATGCCGCAATTATTCGTAATGTTTCCCAGGTTCATATAGCAATTATACTTCCCAAATATTTCCCAAAGTGTAAAGCGTGGTGAAATTTTCGCGTTTCTGTCATGATATGAATCGCTGCTAACATTTACTGAACACTCGTTAATTCTCTTTTGCTAAAGTTATACGGTCATTGCAGTTGCTTTATCCTACGTTATCGGTGAGCTACAAAAGGCATTTTGTGACACTTGCGAAAATAAGGAGCACGTTATGGGTAGTGTGTATGGAAAGTTAGAGGTGTGTGTTTATTCTAGTCTCTACAATAAATTTCACGTTCACCTGCTCAGAAGCAATAAGAGTGTGGTTAACGAGCGGCCTGGCATTTAGTCCGCTGCGCTGGAATAACTACAAATGCCACAAAGGTACACTTCAGCGAAAATAAGGAGAATGGTATTGCAAATGGATGTGCTACGACGTCTGAGGATGCAATAGAGACTTCGTGAAAAATTCTTTGGCAAGTGCTCGAAATACATATCGCGCTGTTATCAAGTGTCCCGAGGAAACTCTACGTTCCACAAAGTTTACATTTGGTGAAACTAAGGGATAATGTTATTTGTTTCGTGTAGGTAATATTCAAACTTGTTGTAGTCATTATGTCTAGTGCAGCAAATTGTGGATTTAAGGGCATTCGGGCGTTATTGGTGTGTTTGGCTAGTGGCGAAAAAGTTGCTCCACTGTTCTTGCATAACTACAGATTTATGGTTCACCCCCCCCCCTCACCTATGGGTGAGGGGGGGGTGAACATGGATCACAACATAGCTCAAAAACCAATAGGTTGTTGTACAAGATACAACATCAAAAAAGAGCGAACACAAGCAACTCATGGGAATTATGCAGAATAGACAAAATTTAATACATACCTACATTCTAAACAATGGAGGTATTTCTGGAGCATAAATCCATTGCTGTCGATGTTATTGATGTCGACATTAACATAGGTAAAAGAAATATTAATTATTAGTTTTATTAGTTCTGTGAACGACATATATTTGCAATCAATATGAAATTTAGCGAACATGGAGATAAGTGACCTCAAATTATTTTGCGAAGCTCAATGCACGTGAATCAAATACAGCCTTTGTAAAAATAGAAGTGCTTGAAAGCGTTACATGGCCATGTCACGCTATATTTCCGAGTTTTCAGTGTGAACACTCCGTTACACAACGCATGTACTTAGCAAAATTAGGGGGTACGTAATTGGTAATGCCGAGGTTATATTCAGAGCGTTAGGGTTTATTCCGCTCTGTTCAATAAAATATGAATTGCCAGACTGTGCAGCCTAGGTAACTCAAAAAAATTTACCATGCGGCCCTGCCAGAAATAAGAATGCCATTATACTCAAGCTTCGCAAAAAAAATGGCGTACCACCACGGCAAATCTGCGTAATGAATATAAATGAGTGTAAAAAATAAAGTTTTTCAAAAAGAAAGATTTTAAGCAAGTGTTCGTAAATGCCACGTTGCTGCTTTCAACTATGTTTCCCAATGTTCCGAGAGAACTCCGCTTCACACAAAAAAAGTTATATTCAATAGAAATGTGGGACATGTTATGCGCAATGACCTGCGAAACTGCCGTTTCCGGTCTTATTAGGAGTGTTGCAAACATGTATAATACCCTCGATTTTTCTCATTTTATTTGAGTCATACGAGATTCAGCCGGTGTCCTCGGTGAACGAAATGAGGCACCTTATGTTCGGCGAAACTAAGGGACGCGTAATCTTTTATGAGTAGGAAAAATTGAAATGTATGGGTAAATGTTGCCTTTGAATTAAATTACGTATGCGAGCGCTTTGTAGTGTTTTGAGAGTTTTATGAGGGCGCATAATTTAGCGTGTTCTCCTGGCAGACCTACAACTGCCACCAAGACGAAATTTAGCGCAAATTTGTTGAAGGATATAAAGCTTTGTGTGCTAAGCTAAATGCATGTAGAATCAATACAGTTATTGGAGAAAAAAATTCGAAATATTTTAAAGTGCCCAATGGACATTATCAGTCATATGTTTAGCAATATCTTACAGGCATCCACGTTACACAAAGTTTATAGTGGAGATGGGGCTCACGATATGCACAATGTGACGAAGATTTAAGGTTCCTTGCTGAACCCAGCTTTAGCTATTTATTTATGCGTTATACGAGGTTTGTAGTAGGTTTCCTTGGTGTCGTCAGTGCAATAAAAATGCACCGGCTAGATAGGTGTCTAATATTGGGGGCAGTATATAGGTTATGTGCAGACAAAGTCGAAAGTTTATAGACAAATTAACAGCCCTAGCATTAACTTACGTGTACAAGCGATCTGTGGCATTTTAAGGTATGAGGCCAAGTTCTAGGAAAAAGTAAAAACTATAAACGTCACAAATTATTGTTCTACATCATAAAATCCATTTTTAAGCCTGTGTAAGCCTTTTAAAGTGTGTATTATTTTTTCAATATTTTTTTATTTGAAAAACTTTATCAAATGTGGGTCTCACGCCAACACTCATAAATCTAATTTAACTAAAGAAAACACAATGTTTGGTAGTGGTATAGCGGAGGCTTTGGTCTGTGCAATGAACCAAAATTAGTGAGATCAGATGAATACTCGAAGCATAGTGATGAAATAACAAAAAAGTGCTGCTTCCATAGGGTGTGCCTTGGTGTAAAAGGCGGCCATATCAAAACTTGGAGCACGATTTTACTTGTCGATGTTCATTGCACACCCAATCATTTGTGAAAAACGTGTGCCAAGTTTCACTGAAAAGTATTTATTAGAAAAAACGATATGAATGTTTGCGTTTGAAGGAAGTGCAAAAAAAAGCCTCTGAGAAAATCAACAAAAAAGATTTCAAAGCGCACCGTTCACGTAAGATGATCAGGAGAGCTAAAATCCCCCATATTTGTAGCCCGTTCCTTCTTGGGTCTTGCTATTGTCCGATTTTGCTCGTGTGGCACCTGGCCTTTTTTTCTAGCTTGCTTTGCAGAATTAGAGGTACGGTATTACAGGTATTTGCAGTACGTCTCCAGGTCCGTCGCGCACTCCGACTTCCTTGTACTAATTGCCGGCGAACTTTCATTTTGTGCGTCTTTGCTCTCTAAACTTCCCAATTCTGTAGCTGCCAGTAAGAAAAAGTAAGCGAAAGAGAGTGAACACATCCACCAAACAATCCGCTGCTTCCTTAGCACGCGCGAAGCCTTCAGAACGTAAAAGAGTGCAAAACATTTCGACGTCCACCTAGTGAGCCGTTTATTATATTATTTGATAAATAAAATGTAGAAAATGCTATTAAGGCATTATGACACTTTCGTACGTGATACGACTGTTCAATAACCGGCAAAGAACAGCAAACCAGGGCATTTTTTCTGAAACTGACACTTTCAGTTTCGCAGACGCCGGGTGGGTTTACAATTTTTTATGTACCTTTTGAAAGAAACTGCGCAGTAGGAAATTTTTTCAGCAAAATGATGGCGAATAAATTCCTCATCTACCAAAGTGGAAAAGAACAAACTGACGTTTTGAAAAAAGATTCTAGTTTTGACTTGGTCTCCCATGATTATTCGCTTGGCCCTGGGAGAACCTTCAACGCAACCGAGACCAGATTTAGCGAAAATGGTTTAAATCGGGATTAAGTACGGCCTGTTATACGGATAATTATTGTTTGTGTATGCGAATTACTACAATTTAAAACGTTTCTTAACACGTGCTAGAAAGTGGAAAAGTTTGAAATGAATCAGTTATATATTGGCAACGTTTTAATGTATGTTACTCAAAACTTCTGAAAAGAAACAGCTTCAGTAGAAATCGAATTGTCATTCTTTTTTCCATATTGAGAAAGCGTGTGTTGGTCAGCGTTGGTCGTTTAGGATGAATAAAAAGTGAATAACGAGACAATCTACATTTACTATTGTGGTCCTGGTGTGCGGTGATACTATGCCATGCTTTTATACGGTACTGAGAAATCTTGACAACATGAAAATATCGTATTTGTGCTCCAATACATAGGCTATCTTGTTCTTTTTTTAGCTGCACCAAATCATAAAAAAATGCCTGTTGCAGATCGCAGAATTCTAACCTTTGATCTAACTTACTTGATACAGTGGCCATTACTTCTACAAAAAAAACTTAAAAATGTCTAATTGAACCAATAACACAATTATGGCAATTAAATCTCTAATTCCTTTACAGCACCTATTTCAATCTACGAATTAGAGCCGGTGAGTTCGCAAGGTTCATGCACATGAAACAAATTCTCAGGACTGCACCTGTTTCGAGATATTAATTTTCAAAGCTTCCGACGTTACTCAATTACTTTTTTTCATAAAACCGCTGTTTGATGCATAGAAGCCAAAAGTAACTGGAACACCAATGCATTTCGTTGCACATATTGAAAATTAATATCTTGGAAGTGGTGCTGTCCAGAGAATTCGTTTCAAGTAGATGCTGCTTGCTGACTCATTAGGTAAAATTCGTAGAATGTAATATGCTCCGTAAAATGAAGAATTAAAAAAGCAGTAAGCGTAACTATATCAATTATTCAATGAAGCATTTAGATTTTTGGTAGAAGTAATGGACGCCTCATCGAGTTTAAGTATATCAATGGCTAGAATTCTAGCTGCGACAGGCAATTTTTGAAAACTTGGTGCAGCTAAAAGAAAACACACTGTACTCATAGGGAAGCAAAATTCCTTAAGTTCAAAGTGCATGCACGTCGGAAAATAAAACATGAGAAAAAAAAGAGCGACCTTATCGGTTCGTTAGTCCCATAAGGTCATTTGGATTTTTCCACCCCTTCATGCTGTCATGCGTCATGCTGTCTGTTTCTGTTTGTTTTTTAGGCTGAATATTTTGAAAATGTCAGCTTCAGAATAGTACTTGCTCACAGACTGTATATATGATAGCCTTAAACTAAACCTATATATATATATATATATATATATATATATATATATATATATATTGTTAGAAAGGACGCGATTTCCGAAGTCCTTGTTGCCGTAGTACACGACGGTCTTCTAAACTGTCAAGAAAAGACTACATCAAAAAGTCTGTCACGCCTGTAGTTTGTTTTTGAAATGGCGAATTTTGCTACTGGCACGTTACATTGTGGCTGCTTAACAGCCTTATTCATTTCACTCTTCTGCTGGCCTGTCGAATCTAACAGTGAGGGTGCCCAGGGAACATTCGCGAGAGGTCGTCGAGAGCTTAACCTCTATATGGTAAGCCTTGCTTTTGATAAAATGTTTTGCTCGCCTCTTACAGCCGGTAATGGTTATAGAAAACTTGGCTCTATTTGGTATTTCTAAATTAGGTTCAAGTTGGGACTACAAGCTTACTGTTTGAAAACGGGGTGTGTTCTTTATGTGTTCTCTATATAATATTGTGTTCTCTATGCAAGAATTTAGTACATTCGAGATTGTTAAGGCACAGCGCTTGAGCAGTAGTAGTAGTAGTAAAACTTTATTATAATCAGAAACCGGACAGGCTCCTACCCCATTACACAGAGGGGGTAAGGGGTTAAAGACGAAGTTTGTCCAGCAGGGTGGTGCCCCTATTCCAAGGCCCCACTAGCACGGGCCATCGGCTCAGCTCGTTGGATCAGTCGTAGCTGACCTTCCAGGGCCGGGCTAGACAGCAGCGCCTCCCATTCGTCCCACTTGCCGTTTGTTTCGTGTTCTTCTCCGTGTTCTGCACACTCCCACGTGATGTGAAAGAGTGTTGGTGTTGCTCCACACCACGGGCATATGTCTCTGTATGCCGTGGGGTAGATCAGGTGGAGTGTGTGCAAATTTATGTAGGTGTTCGTCTGTAATTTTCGCAACACGGTTGCCTCCGCAGCGCTGAGTTTACCATGCGGGGGTGGATAGATCTTTCTATTTTCTCTGAAGTATTTCAGAATTGTTGCAAAGCAAGGATCTAGGGGTGTAGGGTCTTCTATTGCAGAGTCTGGGGCGGCACCGTGATTTGTAAAGCCTCGAGCCGCCTCGTCCACATGCAGGTTCCCGGTGACGCCCTCGTGCCCCGGTGCCCAGGTCACAGTTTGGATGTATTGAACCGTGGGGTCCCATCCAGTCCCGACAAGTATTCGGAGCGCCTGTGCTCCAACTTTGCCCCTTAGATAGTTTCTGCAAGCTTTCTGTGAGTCTGTGATTATCGTTAATCGAGCGTTTCGCGCCCAGCCCTCTTTTATTGCGAGCGCAATTGCAACCTCTTCTGCTGCTGTTGTAGAAGCGCGATCTATTGAAGCGCAGGCTGTAACTTTCTCTCTACGCTCTGTGACCACTGCCACCGCCTTCCTTGCATCTGTCTGATAAGGCGCGGCGTCAGTGAATCTTGCCGTATTCATGTATTTTGTCATTTTTTCTATGTATTCTGCCCTAGCCGTTCTTCTCCCAGCATGCAGGGTAGTATCCATGTTATTTGCTATGGGGGATACCGTGTACCATTCTCTAAGTTCGTTGGGTATCTCATTAGTTTCTTGATGTTTTTGTTTTAGTGCATCACGCCCTAACTTGCTTAAGACTTCACTGCGTGTTGGAGTCTGGAGCAGGCGATTTTCTTGTGTTCGTAGCTGTGCCTCGGTTAATTCTTCAATCGTGTTGTGTAGACCAAGCGCCAGTAGCTTGTCGTTTGAAGTATTATGAGGTAATCTTAGAGCAGTATTGTAGGCCATTCTTATTATTTGGTTTGCTTTTTCTTTCTCTTCGCTGTTCATATTATGATAGGGGAGTGAGAATGTGATGCGACTGACGACGAGACTTCTTACCAGTCGGAGGGTATCTTGTTCTCGCATCCCCGTACGATTGTTTGGTATACGGGCGATCATGCATGAGATCTGTTGCACTGCTGATTTGAGGGTATTTAGTGTATGCAGGCATCTCTGATTAGCTTGCAGCCACATACCAAGTATTCTTATGGTATCTTTCTCTTGAATGATCTTTCCTTCTAGCTTGACTTGCAGCTTTAGACTCCGGTCCGTCCTTAGTGATTTTCTCTTTGTAAAGCAGATAAGTTCCGACTTTTCCACTGAGCATTGGAGTCCCCGTAGTCTCGTGTACCCTTCTATGGTGCTAGGTGCCTGTTGTAGTCCATCTTCTTTCTCCGCTAGGCTACCTGTAGTTGTCCATACGGTTATGTCGTCGGCATATATCGTATGTTGTAGACCGGCGATTTCTTTAAGTTGCTTTGCAAGGCCTATCAAAGCAACGTTGAAAAGTGTGGGTGAAATTACCGCCCCTTGTGGTGTTCCTTTGTTTGGTGGCCGAATGGTGTCGGATTCATAATCCCCCATCTTGATTATTGCAGTTCTCTGATTAAGGGAACTCTGGACGTATTGAAATATCCTATGTCCACACTTAGTTTCCTCCAGCCCTTCAAGTATTCCTTTGTGACTGATGTTATCAAAGGCTCCTTTTATGTCAACGGCCATAATGACATTTTCCCCCACCTTTGAGACGTTCATTAGTACTTCTTCTTTTAAGGGTAGCAGGATATCTTGCGCTGAAAGGTGTGGGCGAAAGCCAAACATTGTGTTGGGCATCAGTCCGTTGTACTCAAGATGATTTAGGAGCCTGGCGTTGACCACTCTTTCAAAGGTTTTTCCTAAGCAGGACGTAAGCGAGATCGGTCTCAGGTTCTCGATGCTCAGATTTTTTCCTGGTTTAAGCACCATGACCACAATCGCGTGTTTCCATTGTCGTGGCACAGTGCCTTCTAGCCAATGTTTGTTAATGTATTTTGTGAAAGCTACAATGGCTTCGCCATTTAGGTTTCTGATCATAACGTTAGTGATTCGATCTGCACCCGCAGCCGTGTTCTTTTTCGTACTAAAGATTGCTGCTCTGACTTCTGCCTCCGTGAAAGGCTTGTCTAGCTCAGGTTGCGGCGATCCTTTATACCTTCCGTGGTATGGAGGTGTCTTCCCGTCTTCCCCAAAGCATTTTTATGGATGGCTTGAATGAGATCTTTTGTGCCAGGGTATGAGTGTATAATTTTTCGATGGCTTTACTATTTTCACTTTTCGTCTTTGTTGGGTCAACCATGGCTTTAAGTATGTTCCATGTTTTTGCCGTACCCAGGGTTCCGTTGAGTGAATCACAGAATCTGGCCCAATTGGTTGAGGCTAGTTGATTGGCGTATTCTTCTGCACGCTGGGTGATATCTGATTTTTGCCTTTAATTTGCTGTTACGCTTCTGCCTTTTCCATCTTTTTGGAAGGCTTCTCCTTGCTTCCCAGAGATGTAATAGGTGGGAGTCGACCTCAGGCGCCTGGTTTGTTCTTGTTATTTCCTTTGTGTAGCTTTCTTTTTGACTTCTTATTTCGTCGCACCATTCATTTAAGTTTGCTATGTCTGTGGCGGTCATCATTTTTATTGCGATAGCAATTATATGGACACTCAAAAGCAGATTTCTGCCGTCGGCGTCGCCGTCGCCGTTGCCGTGAGGTTCAGTATGACGTCAATGGAGATGAAATCGTCGCTGCGCGCCGAACGCTGTATGTGCGAGTGAAAGGGCGCGAGGGACGCCCGCTTTCACGGGGAGTGAACGCACAGCGGAGAACAAACGCGCGTTCTGCGCCGTGCTCCCTTAACGGCGGGAGACGCTGCGAGCGCGCGACCAGATCGGTCGTGCAGCACACCGGCTCCGTCGATTTTCGATCGGAACCCCGGACTACCTCTTCGGACCCCCACGGAAATCTCACCACCGTCACCGGAATGTGATCCGGTTCATCTGGATACCTTATTCCGGCAAGTGGCCCACTTCTACGTCTTTTACGGGCGATCTACGTCTCTACGCCGGAGGCGACGCCGCTAGGCTTAACGGCCATGGCACCTCCCGGCAAAACGGGCGGCCGGCCCCGCACCGCGACCGCAATCGTGGCGGACACTCAAGTTGGATATGACCCTCACAGCATGATGTGGACCACCGTCCCGTCCTCGGACAGCGGACCGGAGCTGCCCCAACCCTTCAAGAGCGCCGCGCTCGCTGCCGCGGTCGCTCGCCGAGAGCAAGCGAGCAACGCAGTAACGGCGGCTTCCGCCAACGCGGCGTCCCCGGACGCAGCTGCTGACGCCGAAGCTCGTACCTGCTCCCCAACTCTTGCGCCGCCTGCGCTGCGCTCCGCGGGCCCGCAGCAGGGGAAGAAGCGGCCTTTGTGGCAACCTCAACCCCTACCGAAGCCGAAAGCAACAGACTTCGTTGTTGTACTCAAACCCCGGACACAGTTATCCCTCGCCACCGTTTTCCCTGAGAACGGGGCTGGTCGCGCGCTCATCGCCCACCTTGGAGCGACCGCGACTCGGCTGGTCACAGTTGTGATGGTGCGGGAACAAAATCTCATTTTGACTTACACTTCGAACCCGCAAATAGCGGACAAACTTATCGGTGAATTTGCGGTTCCCTCACCCGTCGGACCAGTGCCCCTGTTCGGGTACCTGCGTGCGGACACTCAAGACTCCTGTTATGGAGTAGTGACGGTGCGCAGCTCCGACACCGAAGCCACTCTTCGTGAAAGCCTCTACTGGCCTGAAGGCGAAATCTTACACGTCCGGCGATTGGGCACCTCCAATAAGGTGCGTCTCACCTTTTCCGGCAAGGTGAAGCCCAGGTACGTCTCTTACGACGCCCTGCTGATCCCGGTGCAGCCGTACAAGAAAACTGTACCAGCCTGCGGTCGGTGCGGTTCCGTTGGGCATCGGCCCGACAGCTCCCCCGGCCCCAAACCAGACCTCTGCGGCATCTGCGGAAAAGCGGTGCCGCTCACGGATGGCGCCCGCGCCCCTCACGAGTGTACGCCCAGGTGCGCTCTATGTGCCGGACCCCACGTCACCGCGGACCGATGCTGTAAGGAGCGCTACAGGACGCCGCCACCCAAATCACCCACTCCTCCACCGGAGGGTCAAGCCGGCCCCAAGAAGCGAAAACGTCGACGCCCACGGAAACCGAGGAAGACGGGCCCTCGGGCTTCGCCGCAGAGGGCTCAGCCCCCTGCCACCAACCCTACCCCACCCCCGCACCCTGACGCGGGGGCTATCGGGCCTTCCCTGCGAGGCAAAACTCCGGATGGACCGCCAACCAGGAAGCCCACTACGAGGCAGGTTTCGCCCGCCTCACCCAAACCGCACCCGCCGTCACCTGAACCCAAACCTCCTGCCAAGGGGGATCTCTCGTGGGCCACCCGCGTCCGGCAAGGACCCCAGGTGAGTGGCTCGGGCGGGGCAGCCTCTCCGCCCCCACCATCCATGATCCCTAACCCCAAACCGCCAACCCCTTCCACTCCCACCCGGGAACAAATTGCAATCCGTCAGTTACAGGCCCAGGTTGCCTCGTTAACGCAGGCGGTGGAGGCGCTCGCGAACCGCTTGCCCTCAGCTAACCCGACACCGTCCGGGCAGGCGCCTGAGGCGATGGATAGTGCTCCCTCTGAACACAGGGACACCACAGCACTCCTCGCCCCGATTGAGGCGCGTGTTAGCAGCTTAGAGGCCCATGTGGCATCCATAGTGACCACGATTGAGGACCGATTGGCCGCCGCCCTCCAAACCGTTGTCGACCGCATCCCGGGCATGATAGTTGCCCAGTTGCCCAAACACTCTTTCAGCACCAGCCGCCCCAAACTTAAACGGATATCTAAGTCACAAGCACCCTGACCACCTCCCCAGGTGGCCGCGGTTGACAGACAGTCCAAAGTTTCGATCGCAACCTCGGATGTAAGCACCGGATCGAGCAGCGGAGCCCCTATGGACCTCTCTGCTCTCCTGGAGGCCCCCCAAATTTCTAGCTCCCACGATGGCGGGCAAAGGCTCTAGATCGCGCCGCGGTCGCGCAAATTCGGATCCATTTACAATCCTACAATGGAACTGCCGGGGATTTAAAGCACGCACTAAGCGGGCTGCTCTCCGGCTCCACTTGGAAAGCTATTCACATCTGCCCGCGGTAGTGGCTCTTCAGGAGCCGGGTGAGCACGTCGCCCTCACAAATTATACAGTGTACCAAAGGGATGCGCAAACCGCACTATGCGTGCATCGAAATTACACCGCCAATTCGGTCGATCTCGACTGCGATCCGCTTTACTCGTGTGTTATGGTGACTCTCCTCCCGCTTAGGAAGCAGGACCCGTCCATACACATCCTCAACATCTACAGTTCACCTAAACAGCCTAACGTTACTTACGCCGACGTTTTTAGCAAAGCCCTAACAGTGGCAGGCAGGGAGCCGCTCGTCATAGTAGGCGATTTTAATGCTCCTAGTCCCCACTGGGGTTACCGTAAGGAGGAACGACGTGGTAGGAAACTGGCGGAACTTATTTCCACCATGGGCCTCACCATCCAAACGGACCCTGCACACCCGACCCGCATTGGTAACTCCGTGACTCGAGACACATGTCCCGATCTCACACTCACCAAGAACATCAGACATGCAGAGTGGCTCAATACCGAGGAAACCCTCGGCAGTGACCACTGCATTCTTCTCATCACAATCCGAACGCACCCCCTTACCCGTCCCCACCACCAAGCGAAACTTCCGGACTGGACCAAATTCCGTTCGGATTACACGAATACGGCTTCCATAGCTCACCAGGGCTACGCCACTTGGTCTCAAAACCTCGTGACGTCACTTCATCAAACCGAGCAGACGGTTCAGCTCTCAGAGGCCACGCCGGCGGTGGATAACCATCTCCGGCATCTCTGGGAGGCTCGCCATAGCCTAGTCCGCCGATGGCGCCGACAAAAGCATAATCGTCAGCTCAAAATCCGCATCGCAGCCCTCACCCAGGAAGCGGACGAGTACGCGGCCCAGCTCGCCGACTCTAATTGGGTAGAACACTGTAACACTGCCGCCAAGCAGATGTCAAACCGCAACACGTGGCGCCTCTTCAGGGCCCTCATCGACCCTAGCCAAACGCGCACAGAAACTCAAAAACATCTTCAACGCTCGTTTCACGCCTATGCGGGTGACGCGGACAAACTAGCACGGGCTCTTAGAGATAGATATCTCTGCAGCCAACAGGACCCCCTCGGACTGGCGTACTCCTATGCAGGCTCGGAGAACGCATACTTGGATCGTTGTTTTCAACTCCACGATCTGAAGGCGGCCCTGTCCAAAATGAAGCGAGGAACGGCGCCGGGTCAGGATCGAGTGACTGTTAAGCTTCTAGCCAACCTCCCAGACCCGGCATACCTTCACCTCCTCGACTACTTCAATCAAATCTGGGAGGGGCGCGAGCCACTGCCGATTGATTGGAAAACGGCCTTAGTCACTTTCATTCCCAAACCGGGCAAGCTTATAAACATCGAAAATCTCCGACCCATTTCCTTAACCTCGTGTGTGGGGAAGCTTATGGAAACAATGGTTAGAGATAGGCTCTCCGATTACCTCGAGGCCCGCCACACCTTTGCTGACACTATGTACGGCTTTCGTCCACATCGCTCTGCTCAGGACATCCTCCTGCAACTCCATTGTGACGTTATAGAACCGATCGAACATCCCAGTGACGACAAGGTAGTCCTCGCCTTAGATCTCAAGGGAGCCTTCGATAACGTCACTCACGACATCATTCTCTCACACCTGTCCCAAACGGACTGTGGCCATAATGCTTTCAGGTACGTCCGTCAGTTCCTGATGGAACGGCAGGCGTACCTCCGCATTCAAGACAAGGAGCATGGCCCGTACCCTCTTGGTACACGAGGAACACCACAAGGAGCGGTCCTCTCTCCTCTCCTGTTCAATCTCGCCATGGCTCACCTCCCCCCATTGCTAAAGGATGTCCCAGGAGTGCAGCATGCTCTGTACGCCGACGACATCACGCTGTGGGCAACCCAGGGTTCCCTTGGTAGTATTGAGGCCTGCCTGCAACAAGCAGCATCGGTCGTGGATGAATACGCCCGACGTTGCGGTCTCGAATGCTCGCCTATTAAATCAGAGTACGTGCATCTTCGCCCCAAACCAAAAGACACAACCCAAATTGTACTCTCACTGCATACCGGGCCTATCCCGGAACGCGACGAAATCCGCATCCTGGGGCTCTTCATTCACAAGAGTCGAAAAGTCGATACAACCCTGCGCAAGTTACGTACGGTCGGGGATCAGGTGGGCCGCATGGTCCGCCGGGTCTCGAACAAGCGGGGGGGTCTTAAGAGTCAAGATGCTCTGCGCCTCGCCAACGCTTTCGTGACCAGTCGAATCCTCTATTCGACACCCTACCTGCGTTTGCGCAAGTGCGATGAGAACATGCTAGAATGTATTCTCCGCAAAATTTACAAACGCGCCCTAGACCTCCCGATCTCGACGTCTAACCAGCGTCTTGCAGACTTGGGCATGACCAACACGTATGGGGAGCTCAAAGAGGCCCATCTCAACAACCAGTACCTGCGACTTACTAAGTCACACGCTGGGAGAAACCTCTTACACCGTCTCCATATCTCTTACACCTATCAGACAGAAGAGCGAACCACAATTCCTGAGGACTGGCGTGGTGCTTTGACCATCCAGCCTCTGCCCTACAACATGGCTAGGGGGACTTACGAAGGCAGGCGAACTGCGCGGGTTACCGCCTTGCAGGGACGCTATGGGTCCCGCCCTGGAGTCTTCTACACGGACGCGTCCGGCCCTCACCACGGCGGGTGGTACACGGCAGCCGTAGTCCATCAAAACGTACCCGTTGAAGGGCTCACCTTTCGAGCGCCGGACATTACTCACGCGGAAGAAGTCGCCATAGCCCTCGCCGCAGCGGACCCCGCATCTCGGATTATCATCACCGATTCGCGGAGTGCGTGTCAAAATCTTACTAAAGGTCGCATCACTATTCGCGCCGCTCAGTATCCTCAAGCGCTGTGAATATTTAGACCGCCCAAATCCACGTGTCGTCATCTGGACTCCGGCCCACGCAGGGCTAGGTGGTAACGAGGCTGCCGATGCCTCAGCCCGAGCGCTTAACTCCCGGGACCCGCCTCGCCCTCTATCGCCTGACGTTCCAGAACCTAATCCGGTAACTTCCTTTCGAGACATCACGGATATGTACAAAACGAATAGGCTCCGATTTCCGCCACCGGCACCGGACCTGACTAAGACGGAGGAGCGCTGGCTCTTACGTCTATACACCAACACAATATTGTGCCCTGCGATACTTAAGCATTTCAATCCGGCCTTCTCCGGGGAATGCCCGCACTGTGATCATCCGTTCGCGGATCCTTTCCACATGGTGTGGGCATGTACCTCAAACCCGGCGGTCCCGCCAATCCCCTCCCCTTCCCCCCCTACCCGAGAGAGCTGGGAGGCTGCCCTGCTCGGCTGCTCGACGTTGGAGGGCCAGAGAGCCCTCGTGGCCAGGGCACGCGCCGCTGCGGAAGCCACAGGGGTCCCGGACTAGGGACTCCTCCTAGAGTTTGTAAAGGGTCGGCCCTTAAGGCCGTCCCTATCTCTCACTTGTAAATACAGCAAATAAATGTTTTTCACCACCACCACCACCCTTAACGGCTGTAGAAGTAGGCGTCTCTTTCCTCCTTTACAATCACCATATATGTAGAGAAAACGCGCCTTCTTCCGACGCGCGAAAAGCCGTGGGGGAGGGGGGGAGGGGAAGGGAAGGGAGGCGACGTTTAGCTGCGGCCCCAAGTGCCTATTTATATCAGAGGCTCCGGCAACAGTCGCCAATGCCGCACGCGTTTTGAGCGAACGCGGGCAACGCCGACGGCGTCGACAACAGTTCTGCGTGTTGCCGGTGCTGCTGCATGTCCAAGTTTATACAGCTGATAAAGCTACTATCATTACTCCGTATAGCTCTCTACAAATTTGCTATCGCAATTGATGCTTCGCCTTTCAGGTGAAACTGCGACAACTTTTTTCCAGTGATTTTCGAAACGCATGCCAGTACGTTATTTTGGCTGCGCCAATATTTTTACGTATTTGGTTTGTGTGTATCGTCGTGCATATAATATAGTGGTCACTGCCTAGATTTTCTAGGGTGTTGCACCAATCCACAGCCTGACATTTTTTGCACATGGTTAGATCCGGACTTGTGTCATTGGATTTACTGTTTCCTATTCTTGTTGGGATTGTTGGATCTGTTAGGAGTGCCATGCCTGTCTCTTCTATTTGTTTTGAAATATTTTTCCCTTCGTTATCCTGCGTTAGGTATCCCCACTTTGGATCTTTTGCATTAAAATCACCCACAACTATTAAAAAGTTGTGTTTCGCTAGTTTTACTGCCTCTCCAAAAAGCTACTCGAAGGTTATTTTTCTCTGTTTAGATGGACTATAAATGCTTAATATGAAGCACTGTTCTTTTTATTGCCTTTACATAAGATTTCTGTAAGGGTATGTGGTATTTCTATTCCTTCTATTGGTTTATGCTGTATTGCCGTTATGGATTTGTGGACTAATGTCGCTACTTTCCATTTACTGTTTGTATTGACGTCTTCACCGTGAGTATCGTAACCCTGTAGGCTTGGCTTGACTCCAACCTCTTGGAGGGCTATTACAGCTGGTGGCCTCTGTTGTTTGGCCACCACCTGTATAGCTGTCCCTTCTTCCGTCGAAATCCACGGCAGTTCCACTGCCGTATCTCGCACTCTTCGGTAGTTTTTGCTGGTCGGTTAGGCATTTTCGGTGGATTCTTGTGTCGTGCTTATTAGGCCTTGCCTGTTTATGCTTTTTCTGCTCTTTCCCTTATGTAGCTACCATTGGTATGCTTTCTCAAAGCTTTTGTGAGTTCTATTTGTTGCGCTTGGATTTTCTTTTCCATAGTTTCTACTTTTGTGTCTACCAGCGCCATGACTTGTTCGATCACGGAGGGAATTATTTCTTTTGAGCAAATCATGTGAAAACACACAACAGTTTGTTGGTGACTTACATTCCCCCATTTACCCGACACAATAGTTTTAAGAGCAATAGCTCAGCGCAGCTTCAGCAATAAGTATGATGAAATGAAAGAGTTACTTTTAGATGTCTGCCAAAATGCATTTCAGTCTAAGACTACTTGTTTCTGATTATCCCATATTCAAGTGTTTGTTGTTCGCATTTAGAAATTAATATGGATTCTGTAACTGTGTCCTCAAAGCCTACGAGGTCACTGCCACTAAAGCATACTAGTCTCCGAAGTTAGCTTGCGCGGATGGAATTAGCTTTGCGTGGCTAGTCTCCCAAGTTAGCTTACGCGGAAGGAATTAGCTTCGCGCGGCCAATCGTATATCTCGTCCCTGATGACGCCGCTGTGGCCGAGAAAATAAACCCGAGAAATCATGGAAGCACCGAAGCGATCGGACGTACTAATGGCTGCTCAAAGAGCGATACCATCTGCCCGACCCTCCGATATTTCCGCGTCAGGCGTGTCTAGGGCACTCTCAGCTCTTTCTCAAATTTTATGACATGTTGAAATCTTCGCCGGAGCAGTGCGATCAAAGAGCCGATCTGTCGTGTTAGTGCGTGACGCAACGTGGGTTTTTGCTGAGTGACCGCTGAAAGACCAATGCTCACTGATGAGCTCAAATTACAAGAGCTCGACGAGGTACTGCTGGCAACTCAGACGTTGATATGTGAAGCCGTAAAATTAGGACGAGGTGACGTTCAGGGGCAAAGACAACCCGCGCTCGTCAGACCAACATCGCTAAAGCTTTTCTAGGCTTATGCTTATTGTTGCTGGGGAAATTTCAAAATACGTACAACTTTGCGGTGCGAAATTTGAGAAACCGCTGAGCCACCGTTCCAGTGGCTGGATTGATCTATATCGGAAATACAAAGCGAAAGTGGCAGGCTGCCGCAAGCAGGCGGGCTGCTTGCGGCAGCCCGGGCTGGGGCGGGCTGGGGCTGAATCGATGGCATAACCCTATGAGCCGGTGCATCCGTGGCCGAAGCGCTATTGAACGTTGAGATAGTTCAGCCGAATGTATTACCAGAGAAGCCCTCCCGGTTCCTGGCCCTAATAGTTTAGTGTCGCAGACCGATGCAGCGTTTGAGTCCCTCAGCGGCAAAAGCCAGCCGCGTCTTGAATCTGTAGCTTGGTTGTCTGCGAGCCCATCTACAGGCACGCTAACCGGCACAGCTGTTGTGGCTAGACGGTGCCCCTCACGACCTGTATCGCGGAAGAGCATGAGCCGTATGTAGAAGGTAACCGACCGGAAGCAGCTGTCAAAATGCTTCTATTCTATCCCGGACCGATCTGTATGGCCTCCACATTCATTCCAGGTGATACCACAAAGTCGCCTTCTGCAACCGTGCTAATTTTTTGTTCATCTACAGAGGCATGGCGAACACCCAGTATTTACTGTGTGCACCCAATTACATGACCCTTTAAGTCGGGCAAATTTGGTAGTCCCTTACTTGCTGGTGATGGTATATGAACAAGACGACGAACTCGTCAAGGCGCATCGACAACAGTGAGATCAATTGAATGATTTGCACTTCATTTGAGTACAATTCTGAAGCGCCTGTGACGTGTGTCTCTGTATCTTTGTAATTGTCTCTTCGCGTTACAATATGACGTTGAGGGATTTAAGGCAGGCCACCTAGCGAGCAGTGTTGCCTTTTAAGCAATCTTGTCACTAGATAATAAATTTTTTTCATCTGTTTAGAAAAAAATGTTCTATTGAGTGGTCAACTGCTTTTTTGTCATAAGTAAACAATTTGGCGCCATTTTACAGACTTGAAACTTAAGAAAGTAAACCTCGACGGTTTATTTGGCAGGCCGCGCGCTGAAGAGAACGATGCTGGCCATGATGATGAATATAAACAGATGAGGAAGATGAAGGGGCAATTTAATTATCATACAATATCCCCCGCGCGTGGAAACGGCGAACCTGGCCGCTAGTTATGGCGGCGAACGCCATATGAAAGCTTTAAGCGCGAAATATGCACAATCTCTGTGGCAGAACAGCGGCTGTCCAAAGGCGTAACAACGGGAGTGACACGATAGTAAACTGGCGAAGTCTGTTCCCCAACAGTGTAGGGCCCGATAAAACGGGACTGAAATTTCTGGCCTAATCTAGGAGCGCGAATTGGGGTTCACAGCAACACTTCGTCTCCAGGGTGGAAGGAAACGACACGGTATGATGCATCATAGCCAGTTTTGCGGTCTTGTTGACTGGCGTCGGTGTTGAGGCAGGCGCGTTGGCGACACCGGGCAATGCGCGACACGAACTGCTCATACATTGATGTGGACGAAGGCACAGGAACACCAAAGAAAGAAACGTAGATGATAGTGATCGGTTGACGACCATACCCAAGGAAAAAGGGTGAGTACTCTGTAGTGCGTTGGACGGCCATGTTGTATGCGAAAGTGATCAATGGGAGAACGACATCCCAATTCATGCGGTCAGGGCTGATGTACATTGATATCATGTCGGGCTGCGTGCGATGAAAACGCTCTGTGAGGCCATTAGTTTGAGGGAGGTAGCTGGAAGTCGTTTTATTGATGGTATTGAACGGAGAACATGGTCATGAAGAGCATCGTCGAGAACTTTAGACAGAAAGGTCCTGCCGCGGTTACTGAAACGGACACGAGCGGCTCTGTGCCGTAAAAAGATGGCTTTCAAGGCAGGGAATTCCTTTCAAGGCACTCGGGGCAGTCGCCCCCGCAGGTTTTAAACCAGTGGGAGCATGCCCCACACTCAAAGCTGTTCCGACCCCCCCCCCCCCTTTTCTGCCCTCCCACCATCTATGAGGCTAGCGACTCCTTTGACTCGTTAAAGGGTGCTCCCTTCCTTCAACAAACCAAACAAAATTTTCAAGTCGAGGGTCTGACGAAAGCTCGTCTGGTTGAGAGGAATCATGGCGAAAACAGGACACAGACGCCGACGAAGGTGGATTTTTTTTACAGCGACACTGTTTATTGCTAGGCTTCTGCGCATTTTTCCTGTGCGTGTGCACAAATGTGAGCCGATCCTAGTGATAGTGCGATAGTGCAGAAAGTGTCCAAGCGCAATGGCGTGCACATACCCCTGTAGACTTCCGGTTGTGGGCTCCGGGACCTGTAACGCACCCTTGAACTACCCTTGTCACACCTGGGACCTTAAGGTAACAACAGATTTTATTCGAATTTATTCGGCAGCTGCAAGAGACACTGCCTCCGCCCCCGAGCGAGGACTGTCCGTAGATGTACTCGGACAGCGCGTTCTCCTGGCGATACAACGGCTAAGATTCGCTACGATCAGACCTGAATATACGCAACCTCCCCATTCTGTCTCACCTCTGTGTCGTGTGCTCAACAGATTCAATGGTCACCCACCTTCACTGGGTGGAATGGCTCATGATTGTTTCCTAACTAACATGTCGGCCGTAGATGTACTCTAGGGTGCCTCGATGCCAGCGCCGCCGTTCAGGGTGGAGACAATCCCGCTGGCGCCGCCATATTGAATCACACGAGCTCAGACTCAGCTACGCTTGCGTTCGTAAATATTGTTACTCGCGGCGCGCTTCCAAGTGCTTTGCTTTGATGAGGATTTTTTTATCGGTATCGCATCTGCACATCTTTATAACCAATAGCCGTTAACTCGTCGAAGGTCGAAGACGTAAATGTATGGCGCCGGGAACATGCTCCAAGTTACCTAAGTCAATCACATTTAATACGCCGTGTGTATGTTTGAAATACGCACTATTTTTTTTTGCCCTTCGATGCTTGGTATATAAGGTTTGCGACCCCCTGTGTGTGGAAGTTTTTTTTTTTCGCTGTTGTATTTTGGTTTACACGTCACGCCTCCTTTACCGTAGCCAGCCACTCGCGCACGGCGGTTAGTTTCCCTTGCGTTGCGCGTGCTCTTCGCGTTCGTTGCAATTATTTGACAATATCTACGCGCAATTTAGCTTTTTTTGCCAAAAAAATTTGTGCTGACAGGATTAAGCTGGTGTAAAAATCACTGCGATGTGAAATTAAGGTTTAGTTAGTGCTGTAGAGAAAAATGTAACTGACCTTGCCTGTGTCAATCTTGCGTAGTACACACAAGAAACCAAACGATGCACAAAATACATTTACTTAGTAATGTCTAGTACAGTCAATCATGATAGAGATATGTACATGAAAAATTATAAGTACTGTGTGGCGCCTGAAGGTTATGTTGAAAGACGAGATAAAAAAATTCACAAGGTAGGCTCGACACACACAATTCGGGATAGGGAGAGTTTTTTTTTTAATTTATTCATTACATGGGGGGGGGGGGATTTGAAGTGAGTACATCAACCTCAGTACACACAATATAAATCGAAAACAAGAATACAAAGAAGAAAACGCAAACGCGGGTAATATTAATCAAGATATCCAGCCAGAATACATCAGCTACCATCGAATACGTCGCATCAGCCAAACACGTCGATGGCGAGTACAGAACATTTTATAAATAACCATTAGAACACTGATAACTACATTGAAAAATAAACAACACTGCATACATATCACGTACAAAAACCGTAAATGAAACTAAGACAGTCAGTCAAATACAGATTAGCAATGTTTTTCACTTCGAAAATACAGTCCATGATGATGTAGGGCTGTTGACTTTAACAGACGGCGCCCATCCACTCGATTTCCCTCGTACTGGTCCTCTTCAAAGTGTTTCTAAGTACAAGTAACACAACAAAAGTGAAAATTGATATGAAAAGTTGCCTTGTAAATACAGAGAACCCATTACAGTGCTTAAAAATAAATTTTCGCAGAAGTAATGCTGTATTACCTCGCTTCACACGTTTCGAAGAAATGCACAGGCTACAACAGACACCATGCCAGAAAGCGCCGAAACATTTTGGTCCCATGATGCCCCTTAACTCTACTACACATTGGCATACCGTGCAGCAGGCATTTAAAGACCGTCACAGTACCCATTACGATCGGGAATGAGCACGAATGACCATCGGCTTACGAGCACCACGATACAAATATATTCGTCTAAAAAATCAGCTATATAACGCAACAACCTGAGATCCGCAAGATATCTGCTGAGAAATCAGTAAAAATCACAATGCTTCGCTTGCCACGTACACAACAGCCACTCTCCCCAGACGAAGCACTGCGTTCTTTAGTCCCAAATAACCAGTAGCGAAAAAAGAAACTGAGGAAAAACAAAAAGAAACAAGAGACACACGATGTGTGCTTCCCGTGAAAAAGTAAAATAGGTGGTTTACATGACGATTTGTAGCTAATGTAAGGCTATTTCGCGGCGAAGCATTTTCGTCAGTCCTTAAAGTAAGGGTAGTACTCGCATAGACTGCGCCGATCAAAACGGCAAAAGCCTATGCGACGCGCGCTCGCAAACCATAGGCTGCTCAGACAGCATCGGTGCAGTGCTTAGTTCGTGAGCGAACGTAGGCACGTGAGCGAGGATCAGAGAATACTTTCTTACTTAAATGAAAAACACGGTGCGATAGTCTGAACTTTCTAGACACTTAGCTCGCCAATGTAGGAGCTATCCGTTGCCTTCCAGTGATACCGCTTTACTTGGGCTGATCGATTAAATCCGCGCAAAGGTTTAAAGGTGTGTTTTGTATCGCCCCAGTAGCCATGTATTTTTCTAATGAGCCGAAGGCGAACGTGATGCTTGCCTTGAGTGTTCATTCCTTTCTGTCACACAAATGTTTGCTCCGATTCATTTCTGCCAAAAACCAGTGCCGAGTGGAACCGCCTTCCCCCCCTCCATCGCCTGCATCGAGGAGGCATCATCTTTCAAGATTGCAATAACTGATCATATTCTGAGTTTATCACTCCAAATACTACTAATTGTTTGACCATGTTGTTTTGTTATCGTTTATTGCACCCACCCCCTCTGTAACGCCCTTCTGGGCCCTGAGGGTGCTGTAAATAAATAAATAAATCTCCCACGCGAAAGGAGGAAAGCGGGAAGGCAGCGGGGGAGGGAGGGGGGGGCAACTCTAAACTTATTACAAAAGTGGAGTAACTCAAGTTCCTTAGCGATTAATACGAATAAAACTAAGGCTATACTGTTTACACCACCGCAAAAGCACGTAATCTGTAACTCTGCTCTTTATCTCGGCGTGGAATAGATAGAACTAGTAGATTATGTAAAAGCTTTAGGAGTGATTTTTGACAAACATTTAAATTGGGATGCACACGTAGAGCGTATTATGTCAAACCTGGCACGAGCATGTGGTATAATTTGCCGATTACGAAACAAGCTGCCTACTAGAATAAAGCGCTTGTTATATAACAATCTCTTCCTTCCACATGTTAATTACTTTAATGTAGTGTGGGGTACGACATTGCAAACAAACATTCATAGTTTAAGAGCACTACAAAAGAAATCCGTCCGGCATATTATTAATGCTCCATTTGATGCACATACACTCGAAATTTTTCGCGCTCTTAATGTGTTGCCTATAATATAACCTTGTCTTTTAAAGTAAAAAAATATTTTTGGTCTAACAATACGGTTTTCAGAAATTTGTGCAGCCTAACTGAATCAACGGTTGTGTCGTACAAATTTAGAACCCGGAAGCGGTGGGTACTGCCTTTCTCAAGAACTAATTACGGATTGAAGCGATTGCTGAACCAAGTGCCGACATTACTAAACTTGTTAGATGCTTCTGATACTGATCTGAACACGATTACAAGAAATACATTGAAAACGAATTTAATAAATAATGGTAAAGTTTTATAAAAACTAAATTTGCAATTTGCTTAGAATGTCTCGAACCTCTTTTTATTTTCCCTTTTGTTCCGCTTTTTTTTCTGTGGTTATCATTGGATAATGCCGATATTTCGCAATAAAACATGTATAACGTAAATCTTAGCGTGTGTCTACAATTGCTACATTTTTGCATAATAAGCCTTACATATGTGTGAGTAAATATATTTATAAAATATAGATGTTTGTAAATGCATAGATGTGAATATGTTTTGCACTTCTGTAACCCATTTTTGTATATGCTGTAACTAATGTCAAGGAAAGGGGAAGGAATCCCGTCAAGCTGCTTTCATGCAGCTTTTTGTTCCTTACCCTGCCTTTTTTCTTTTCTTTTCTTCTGTGTAAGAAGGAGAGAGAAAATGCAAAAATAAAGTTGAAGTTGAAGCTTCCACTCTGCCAACAACTGCGCTTTTACTTTGCGCCGGTGCGGGCTGTCGCGCGTACTGTATCCTGAAAGCGATCTCCACACGGCTTTGACCTTTGTATGCGCTGTGCATTCGCCGCTCCGTTTCCGTTGAAGCAATAGACCACACGAACCTTCGCTCGCTGCGGCGGCTGCGATTTCTGCCAACGTTTTCTTCTTCTTTCTGGGGTTTTACGTGCCAAAACCAGGTGTGATTATGAGGCACGCCGTAGTGGAGGGCTCCGGTTTAATTTGGACCGCCTGCGGTTTTTTAACGTGCACTACAATGCAAGCAAACGGGCGTTTTCACATTTCGACTCCATCGAAATGCGGCCGCCGCGGCCGGGATTCGATCCCGCGATCTCGTGCTCAGCAGCGCAACGCCTTAGCTGACTGAGCCACCCTGGCCGGTTGCCAGCATTTTGACAGTGGTTGTCTCCGGTCATCGAGTATGATCTATTCATGGTTGCTTGTGCGCGCTGACACCACGCTTGTTAATTCAGTTAGTACGCGAATGTGTACAAGTTTATGCAGCCGATAAAACTACTATCCCTACTCCGAATAGCTCTCTACTAATTTGCTATCGCAATTGATGCTTCGCCTTTCGGGTGAAACTGCGACATTTTTATATATACAGGGTGGTTCACTTAACTTTAGCCAAACATTTAAAATATGCAAATGCTACGTAGCTGGACAAAACCACGGTAATGTTGTTTACCGTCGCTTGGAGATACTCAGATTATTTTCAGCAATCCGTCTAATTTGATAAGTAGTGTTAATTAATAATCAATCAACTTCTCTAGTATTAAAATTCGATGGAAAGTGTCAATGAGAAAATTGTAGAGCAACATGAAACACTCTCGATACAGCTTTGTGTTGCTGAATACCTGCTACATAAATCTGTTTTCCAGATTGTGAAAGAAACCCGTGAATTCACGCAAAATTGCCGCGCGACCAGCCGTTCGAGGCACAATTATTATATAATTGAGAAGCTGAATACTTAAGTAACATTAATTACCTAATTAGGCGCAATGCAAGAAATAATCTGAATATCGTCAAGCGACGGCAAACAGCATTACTGTGGTTATGTCCAGCTACGTAGCAATTGCATATTTTTAGTGTTTGGCTAAACCTAAGTGAAGCACCCTGTATATGCACGTATCGTACGTACGGCGTAACGTGCATGTGCGGTCCACAATGGAGTAGGTGAATAATAATTCGTATAAGCTGTTCATACTAATACACGTCGTAGAGGCTCGCTATGTTCACGAGATGCGCAGACCAATCTGGACGCACCACTTGTGTTTGTTATATCTTTCGGAGAAATGAATTCTGCACAGAGCTTTCGGGTGGTACAGGACTCCTGTGTCAGCGCAATATTTGACCTGCAGAAAGTTCACGAAATTTTGATTATCCATGACAACAGCATAAACAAGCGCAAGACCCAGAATATCGTTCTCGTACGAGGACCACAAGAAAATTTGCAGGCACAACCATTATCCCAAGTGCGTTCTATTGCTAAGAAAATCAAGTTACCATTGTTTATTTGAATGATGCTCGATTTGTGGCCGTACGGCCTGATGGTAAAGACAATGTTTCACCTGCCATCATGTGTTGTCTTATAGTCATATTAATTGACTTAAAGCCCTCTGCACCAACCTCGTAATCTTTGTTTATTCATCACCTGCGCGGACAATAGACGAACACAAAATGTTTCGGTAGATTTGTTAAGTCATGTTAACCTACTTTATAGTGTTGCATATTTTCTAGACTATATAAATACCCATCGATAGTGCTAGTGAAAACCTTAATGACATTGCAGCAGAATTTACACGATATTTGGCTACCTGTTTGTCTCGATTGAGCGACACGCTCGAAAAAACACCGCATATCCACGGGGTGAATGATGATGAGTGGGCGAAGCTCCGGAGGGAATCATCGGTAAACCGTGAATCTTCCGTGTAATTCGCCCAGTCTCGCCGCACTAAATCGAACGATTGACTTCCACCAATGACACGCGCCATATGTGACGTCATTCCTATTTTATAACAGCGCCCTTCATTATAATTGCACCATCTCCCGCTTAAGGGGACGCTAGCACAAACGCGTTAGAAACCTGCAGTACTCTCAAGTAAGGGGGAGAGGCCACAGCGTCTTACGCAGCCGTTTACACACGCCGGAAGCGTGCACCGCGTTTGCCGACGCCATCACATGACTGCTGAGAGAGTATAACCCCCGTATTCATAAACGCTCCTCGACTTGAACTTGACTTGCCACCGCCTTCAACGCGTTTCGAACGCGCTGCCCAAGGCGGTGGCAAGTCAAGTTCAAGTCGAGGAGTGTTTATGAATACGGGGGTAAGGCGGAGAGGCCACAGCGTCTTACACCAGCTTCTTACACGGGCCGTAACGCGCTAGCACAAACGCTGTTAGAAACGCGCAGTATTTCGTTAATGTTGGGTATTTATTGTCATCGCGGTGCGTGTGTCCATGTGCGCTTCGTGGCGTAGTGGTTAGCGCCGCGCGCTCGGAAGCGAGGGGTCCCTGGTTCGATTGCGCGCTACGGACACAACTTTCGGAATTTTTCTTTCTCATAAAAGTAGACGTGGCTACCTACTACGACAACGACGACGACTACTACTACGACGACGACTACTACTACTACATACTGCAGAGGAGGGACAGACCCACACCCTAAGGAGCTTCGCCCCTAAAATATTGGCAGCACAGACTTATACGACGGCTCCTTCCATACACATAGATAGAACTTCCACCGTGCACTGGCGGCCACATCGCGTTTCTGCCGCCGGACGCCAGATCATCGATACGCGAGCCTCCCTAGCAGCAAAGCGAGGCGTCCGCAGTCACTGTGGTTGTTGTGGCACTTACGGTATCGGTATCAATGGTCAACAAAGTGTGGATGGCGTCCTTTGGTGGCTTAAAAGTCGAGGTAGTCTCATGAAATGTATTCATGACAAGGGATGCGTGAACGGCGTTATCTGGGAGGCTGAAGCGCGTCAAGTCTTGTTTGTTTTTGACTGCGGCCATTCAAATAAAACATTCAGTCTGCCAACCTTCAGAGCGCCTGTTTTACTCTACTTTCCTCTTTCTCGTTGGACGAAGTTTTCGTGCTCGGTTGGTGGTTTCTTCTGTTGCTGAAGTTTTTCTCTATTTATGTGCTTTTCTTGCATCAGTAACCAGCAACGACGTTTGTGCTGAACCCTGAGGACTCCTACTCTGCTGTGAGATCCTCCCCGCAGAGCTTGTCATGGAAGAGATGGCCATGGACTCGTCTGGTGGCCAGCGCAGACCGCCTGCGACTCTGAAGAGACTCGGTTCTTCAATAGAATCCGATGCTGCTGATTCTGAGCTTTCTGACTCAAGGTCGGAAGATTCGGATGTTTTCATACCTGCCAAGCACCGCCGTTCGAGAGGGACGTCTCCGGCATCGTCCTCAAGCGAAGCGACCATCATATATAGCAGCATCGTGACTACGACAGTAGCCTTCATGCCCGTCGACGCGACGGTAAGCCTGAACGCTATCTCCCGACAGAAACTCAATGATTTCTGCTTCAAACTTGCCCCTGGACTAAACCAAGAAGTTCGCTTGAACCCCTGGAAAAATGTCATAGCCGTTGACACAACAGATGATAAGATGGTGCAAACTCTGCTTGGTTTGTCTGAAATTTGTGGTGTCCGCAAGCGGCCCTACATACCACAAGGTGCGCATATTGCAGCTGGTGTCGTCTCTGATCTCGACTTGGATCTCAAAGACAACGTTTTTAAGAGCATGATCGTTTGCACACCACCTTGCAAAATAATTAGCGTTCGTAGGTTGGGCTCATCAAAGTGTATGAAAATATTGTTTGCCGGTGGAAAGCTGCCTAGTCATATAAAGGCTGGACTTGTGCGCTATCCTGTTCGCCCCTTCGTACCACGGCCCTTACAATGCCATAAATGCCTTAAGATTGGTCATGTTCAGGGCTTTTGCACCAAAGATCTGGTCTGTGCCAAATGCGGTGGGAATCACGATGTAGATGCTTGTGAAAGTCAGACATATCAGTGCCCTAACTGTAAAGGCGAACATTTGGCAACGGATAAAGGATGTCCCTCATTGAAGGACGAACAAAAGGTACTAAAAGAGAACGCCAAAAAGGAGGCAGCAGTACATGAAAGCACGCGTCTCCGTAGTGCTGGTCCAGCGATTGGAAATGCCGCGACTAAGCAAAAAACAGTGTGTTCAAGGAATGCCAAACAAACAACGCATCGAAATGAAGGGGGGGGGCGGATCTTCTACCTCTCGGAGTCATCGTGGCCAGCGCTGCCATCAAAATCGCCGGAACAAGTCCCTACAAGGACTGCGACCACAGTGGAGAACATTGGAAACAGTGCATAACCCGGTCACAGCCAACGACGAGGCGCAACTTGTCAATCTTCTGAAGATGCCTGTCAAAGTCATTAGGTTTCTAATCGCCGGTCGTCAGACACCAGCAGCATCAGCAGCAGAGCAACTTTTGGAGGCCCTCGTTCCAGTCCTCGACGGCCTTCAATAGACGTGTTACCGGAAACAATCTTATCACTTGTCAGTAGCCTCGCCCTTTTGTGCTGCAATGAAATGTCAGATCGCTGCGACCGCGACACGCTGGTCTAGTTCTTCGACTCATCGCTATGAAGACAGGAAACTAACGTAAGGAAAGACGAATATCGACTGCCAGGCTTCATGGGTGTCCACATAACATTCGGTGCGCGGAACCAACCTGTGGCTCTTTCCAGTGTGTGGACACGACGCATACGCGCAATGCTTCAAAAGCATCAGTGTACGTACGTGCTGACTTGGATTTCACGGTTCTTGACACTGATGACATCTGTGATGATACGTTTGAGTGCACAGGTGTTACTGTGAGCATCAAGGGTGTGTCTACGACGATTGCAAGCATTTACATCCGGCCTACACGTTCTTCAGATACCTCACTACTTGAGTGCTTAGTGTCTCGGTGTGGTGCGTCTTTTGTGTTATGCGGAGATTTTAATGCTCACCATCCGCGATGGTGTAGCCACCCCCAAGACAATCGTGGCACAGAAATTAACGCGCTTATTATCAAGAATGATCTGCAATTACTGAATGACGGTTCACCTACATTGATAGGTAAAGGAAGGAAGCATTCCACTATAGACCTTGCGATTTCAACGAGAGATGTGTGCTTAGCCTGGTCATGCGAAGCTGACCCGTGGGGCTCAGATCACCTGCAAATTTGGTTAACGCCAACACATACTGTGGGCCGAGGGACTACCGTCTATACAGTGACAAACTGGGATAAGTTCCGTCAGCTTATCTCAGAGGCACCATCTCAAGACAGTCTGTTCAATCGGGTGAGTGAGTGTTTACGACAAGCTACAATACAACGACGACGAAGTATCGGCAAACGAAACCCCGATCTTAAGCTTTTGCGGCTCCGCGCATGTCGACGCCGCGCTTATAGGCGGGCACAGCGCTCTAAACGACGCCCCGACTGAACTCTGTATAACCGCAATGATGCAGCCATAGGGCGGCATACAAAACAGCTTCGTCGCAAGGGCTGGGCCGCCTTATGTAGTTCGCTGCATACTGGAAGTGGTTTTGGAAATGTATGGCGCATACTGAAGGCTCTCCGTACTCCCGAAATCGGCAAGAACCCTACGGCTGCTTTGTGCATAGCGACTGGCCATTCACCAAAAGTTCTAGCGGAGGCATTTGCACACATTTTCGTCTATCTTATGTCCGGTGACACCACAAATGGCGACCTTTCTTCTTTGACACGTCAGAGTACCATGACTGCTTTCTACGGTCCAGCCTGCCAGATGGACAAGGCAGACTTCACTCTTGAGGAGCTGTGACACGCGCTCAGCCTCTCCAAACGTCGCACTGCCCCAGGTGAAGACGGTGTGACGTATCAAGCATTACGGAACATTGATAACAGTTTTCATGACCGTATACTGGAGTATAAGGAGGTATGGAGAACTGGTGTAATCCCTGCTGAGTCGAAATCGTCCGTGGTCATACCAATTTTAACGCCCGGGCGCCCTGCACGACACCTCAAGTCCTACCGGCCGATATTCCTGACATCAAATGTCACCAAGTTAATGGAGCGAATGGTCCTGTTTCGTCTAGAAGAAAGGCTAGAGAAGCTAAATTTTTTCCCTGATGTGATGAGTGGTTTTTGTCGCCGCAGTTCAGCTCTGGACAGCATTTCAGACCTTGTCTCAGCGCTTGAATGTGCTAAAGGAAACAAGCACTCCGCCTACATGCTCTCCCTAGACGTACAGCAAGCTTTCGACTCGGGTCCGCATCAGGTGGTTATTCTCGCTCTTGCAACCGCGGGAATTTCGGGTCGTCTGCTTCGCTTTGTGTGCAATTTCCTATCGGAGCGCCGGATGAAAGTGCGTGTCGGAGCAATAACAAGTGAATCCCGCACTGTTAAGTGCGGTGTCCCACAGGGCAGCGTTTTATTGCCGCTTCTGTTTAACACAGTACTCGCCGCGCTTCCAAGTCGCTTGCCTCGAGACAGTGACTTCTCTGTGAGCATAGCTATCTATGCAGATGATATTGCTCTGTGGATAAGTGGCCCTTCGCACCTTGGCCCGCGGCTTCGTGCAAGCTTGCAAAGAGCCCTGAACGCGACTTCGGAGTACTTGGGTGAAGTTAGCCTGCAGATATCACCTGCTAAGTCGGCTGCAATAGCATACCACCCTAAACAACGCGCTCGTCGAACAATGAGTCCACTATACCTTGACGAAACGCCGATAAGCTGGGTGCGAAAACACCGTTATTTGGGCTTAATTGTGGATGATCGCATCTCTTGGCATCCTGCCGTTAAATTCGTACGACACAAATCGCAATCCATCCTTACGTATGTGGCCGCCTTGACTGCTAGAGGTGCTGGCTGTGACCAAACAACGGCTCTGCAGGTGTACTAATCATCTGTACTCTCAGGCATGATGTATGCGTTACCATTCCTGAACGTCCACCTAGTTTGATGGCCCAACTGGAACGTGATCATCGCGTTGTCCTTCGACTGACGACGACTTGAGGCGCAATCAGTCCCATTACTCACTGAAGCACATCATTTACCTCTAAAGCAACAAGCAGACCAGAGAGCTCTATATCATATTGAGCGTCTGCACCGCGCATCGAATGGTCAAATGCTCCTTGATCGTCTGATTCACCGCCCGTTTTCTCGCATTGGAAAAATGGCGGCATTATTTATGAGCATTACGGACATTTCTGAACATGATGCTTCAGTTACGCCTTCGCATCCGCAAGATATCACCAAACACGTACTGCCCATTTACCTTACAATCCCTGACATACACAAAAAGTTTGATATGCCTGTTTCGGCCATATTCCAATTGGCTCAGTCGCACATGTTCGAGAGATTTCTAGAGTACCTTCATGTATTTACAGATGCATCTGTACACAGCGACGGTCAAGGCGCCACTGCAGCTTTTTTCTGCCCTTCAACTCAAGTACGACGTATATTTCATATACCCCATCCAGCCTCGTCAACAACTGCGGAGCTAGCAGCGATTAATGTTGCACTGAAATACGTGCAAGAGGAGTTAACCACACCGAAGATTGTTATATTTACGGACTCCCGCGCTGCCCTTAGCAGATTACAACGCAGTCAGAGTGATTGCCCAATTGTGCGCAGCATTACCGACTCTGCCAACAAAATTTGATCCCGTGGGGTATCTCTCGTTGCTCAATGGATACTTTCTCACGTAGGGAACGCCGGAAATGAAGAGGCTGATCGACTGGCTTCAACTTGCTCTCATAACGACTGTGCTTGCCCTGAAATTTTGTGCAAGCTTGATGACGCTCGTCTGCTGATTCGTCGCCACCTACTCAAGCAGCATCCAGACCAGTGCGTCGCAAATGGAACGTTCCCGCCACGGGTTCGCGGTCGAGGCTTGCCTCGTCGCGCTAGAGCGCAACTACTCAAGCTAAGGGTTGGCTGTGTTAATGTGCACGAACGTTTACACAGAGAAGGACGTGTGACTAGTCCATCGTGTGCGTCTTGCGGTGGCTGCGAGACACATCAGCACCCGATATTGGAATGTCCCGCTTTCAGTGCGCAACGCATATCGCTAGTGAGGGACTATCATCTCCTTGGCCTGCGGTGTACGACTCTAGATGAATGTTTATACCCCAGTGGTTGTGCGTCTCGACGTGATCAAGCTCATCGCGCTCTCCTTACTTTTCTAGAAGCAACGAACTTAGGGGCACGTTTGTAACCCAGCAACTATTTCTTTTATTTTACATTCTTTAGTAGCATGACCTGCAGGGACGGGCCCTACTGTATGTTGTACTTTATTCTTTGAGATTTTTCATCTCGCTCTTTCTTTCCTCCTTCTTCCCCTCCTTCCTATCTTTCCTTCTATGTTTGTCTCGTCCTTTCTGAAGAGTAGGCAGGCGTGGTGCCCCTTCTGGTGGCAGTTGCCAGCCTTGCTCCTCGCGTTCTCTTTCCTGTGTATATGTTTACAAATCAAATAATAATAATAATAATAATAATAATAATAATAATAATAATAATAATATCATTCTGCCTGTTCCCGATGTTTTCTCTTCACACACATATATGTATATAAACGACTTATATAAATATATTAAATATCTCATACGCGCATCCAAAGAGCATGGTGGCTACGAATAATTGTGAACACTCTAAAGCACATATAGACATTGCAATTCGTTATAGCCTGGAGGAAGTTGTCACGTGCCCTACGCGGGTGAATAGTCAATGCTGGTCATAACTCGACTTCTTTGTTGCGGACATCGTGACACTGTTGTTCATTAACGTCAGAGTGGTCGATGGTGTATCAGACCATACCAATGTCATCTGTGATTTATCTTCAATGTCATTGCGAACTGGCTTCTAGAAAAGGGCTTTGCTTTAAGTGCTACAGCAAGGCGACTGACATCGGCATATTAGAACATTTAAAAGTATCTGCCCAAGCGCTGCGTTGCTTATTTAGGAACGAGGTGTGCGCATGTGTGTGAATGTTCATCCCGATGCGGAGCAAAAGTATACCAGTTAAACCTGTGGATAGTTCGAGAAATTCTTTGTCGTAAGTGGAATGTCAATAGGGTGAGAAGAGAAGCATCGGTAACACTAGGGGCAGTTTGACGTCATGCGTAGTGAATTAAGTAACAGAAAACAGTAACATAAAACAAACTACCTTATCTTACGATAAGCTAGGAATATCTGAAGTGGTTAAGAATTTCTTTTGATCCGTCTTTTAACTAACTGAAGAATAATGTGGCGAAAGAACGCATCCTCCATTTCTTGCTGCGACTTGGTGATAAGACTTCATGCGAAGCTGACGATGTACTGCCGCCCGCAAGGTTTATAGACCACGTGAGCTTGTGCCACACGGCTTCTCCGTGACATTCCCGGTGCGTTAGCAGACGTTGAGGGTAGCGCTAGCCTGGAAGTGTGTCTTGTTCGGCCAGCGTGCAATTTTTTTCTTTTTTTGGCCTGAACGTCCTGTGGTTTTCAATTTCTTTACACAAAGTACTCTTCGACAGCCATGACGACGCACTGTTTGTCGTGAGCAGTACCAATGGAAGTGATATCGCTCATACCAACCGCGCTTAGTTGGGGTTATATCATTGCTTGCCGCTCCGCTGCGCGCTTAGCGTGAAAACGAGAATTAGAAAAACGTCGTGCGGCACACGGATATGCTGCAGACACACTGCTCATAAGGCAGTTGAGGCGCGGGTAATTGAATAGAACCTTCCAAATGCGGCGTTAAGTGCGGCGATCTTCTAGCACTGAACGTAGAAGACCTCCATTTTGTACGAAGGGTTACGGAATATGTTCCTTATTCTCTATGTTCATGATCACAGCTTGCTTAAATTGCTAACGTCGTAAGAGAAGGTCACTAGGAGTCCTGAATTTCAGCCTCAACTGCCGCAGCAGGAAGCCATGACGGGCTGGCGTGACACATCATCACTAAGTGACAAAGTGAAACCATTATTTTAATAGTTCGCTGATGCACTAGTTATTGCATGGAGTAAGAGGAACGTAGTATTTTCTAGTGTTAATGGTGATTTATTTTTGTTTTGGTGTATGAATTACATGCTTCATCTTTAGTATAAAGCTTATTAAGAGGGATAAAGTGCATCAGAAAGCCTGGCCAACATTTCGATAGGAGGACCTATCTTCATCAAGGGCCACCTCCTCTCGAAACGTTGGCTAGCCTTTCTGAGAAACTTTATCTACTCCATCTGACAGCCCCCTTATTGATTATCCTACATTTTTATTCACTTAGGTACTCAACACAAGCGAACCACTTTTCTTGTATTATTTCTGTGCAAAGGAAGACGGTGTGGTGGAATGCAATGGCGAAGACTGCTTTAATGAAACTAATACCTGTGAACATATGCGTAAAGTCTCACTGACCAACACAACATACAATTTCACTCTGTCAATGCTGGATGAAGCGAAAACATGGTAAGACCTTTCGTCGCGATAAATCATAGCTTTCCTCGAAACGGGTTCCGCTGATATCCTTCTTGGAACGAAGACATGGTTATCTACTGACGTGTCAGACAGCGAGGTGCCCATGTCTAAGAACTTTACAATAATTAGAAAAGACAGAACGGTGTCAGGAGGTGGTGGAGTGTTAATCGCTACAAGAAAAAAAATTTTGTGGGTTGCACTTCACCCCTCTACAGCTGTAACTTGTGCTATCGGGGTTTGTTACCGCCCGCCATATTCAACCGAAGACTTTCCAGACAACCTAAATGAGTCACTAAACACCGTGCAGACGCAATTTCCAAGGTCCCCAATTCTTTTGGCTGGAGATTTTAATTATTCCTATAATGACTGGCGGGCACGTGAAGCTCTTGGTGGCACAAGAAAACGAGAGTTTCAAAATTTTCTGGATGTGCTTTCTTTCTTTGACTTAAGCCAAATGGTTTCTGTACCCACGCGTGGCGAATCGATAACATGTTTGTCATTGTGTTAGAAGTCATTAGCGATCACAAAATCCTGCACTGCGAATTCCAACTATTGAGAGAGAAATCAGGCAACACAAAGAAAACTATACTTGACTACAGGCGAGCAGTTATTAACGCGTTCTCAAGTCTACTCTCTTCCTTGTCTTTTGATTTCTTAAACTCTCTTAGCGATCATGATGCAAAGAAAAACTGGACGCTTATCTGCGACAAACTTATCTCACTAAGAGAAAAGTACATACCTAATATCACTATAGCCACATCAACACAAAGCACATGGTTCACGACTCATGTAAAACGTTGCATAAATAAAAAGAAACGATTATACTCGCGAGCGAGACTGACCGCATATGAGGATGATTGGAAGCGTTACTGTGAACATACGCATTATGTAAAACTGAAATCAAAACAGCAAAAGACAAATTGTATAACTATGATATCTCAAACATGTTAAAAAGCAATAGCAAAATATTTTGAAAAGTTGTCAATCCATATCACGGTTCGAAATCCCAAATATTCATAGCCAAAGACGGAAAACTCATGTCCTCGTCAGACGCCGCATTAGAACTCAGTAATTCCTTTAGCTCTTTCGTTACTGATGAAATCCGCACATTATCTACTATACCTGTTATTTCTTTAACTTCTCATCTATATCGATATATATCACTCCCAAAAGCATGGCAACAGCCATTGTTCGCCTTCCTCCGAATTCAGCACCCGGGCCTGATGACATATGCCCTAAGCTACTCAAGCTAGCAAAACCGCAAGTAAGTCATGTGTTAAATGCTGTGTTTCAACAATAGACAGTTTTAGCAGAGCGCCGCTTACGCTCCGCTCCGCTCAGACTTCACGCTCTGAGATACTGCTGAAACTGCGTAGATTTCGCATTTGATAAGCGCGTCTTGCCGAGACGCGCTTATCACATGCGAAATGATGCCACCTTGGACGATCCAGATAGCTGAGGAACATGCACAAAAACACCAAACGTTCTTCGGAGGCCCGCAAGGTGGAGGAAAGGGGATCAAAGGGAAAAATTGGCATCCACCCAAATTGTACCAAGAAGTTGCGAAGAAAACCCATAAAGGTTTCTCAGAAAAAATGGCCTCGCAGCTGAAGAAATTAGTCACAGGCCTGCGCGGCACACAAAGCACAGTCACAGCGTAAGCTGGTAGAGCGGCTCAGAGTTGCTCCAACGTCGGCACCACGCACAAAAGGGTCTTCGCGGCGAAGTCTCTTCGCCTCGTTTTGACGAGAACGATCTGAACTGTCCGCCCAGCAATCTGCTGAGCCCGATGATGCCTGGTTGTAGCCGCGCACGAGCTCTACGATTCGCTTCTTCAGCAGCGGTTCGTACCTTGCGAGGAGACGCCATAACGTGTACCGACGGGGTATCCAGAATACGTGGCGCACGTCTAACATCACTTGTCCCGTCACGGTACGTTGTTGCTGATGATGATGATGATTGTTCATTGGAATCATCAAAACGGGCTGGTGACAAATAGTCACCTAGCCTGTTTGAGTTAACCAGGTCCAGTTACATGCAGCATGCAACGTCTATATGCAACTTACATGCCGGCCACGCTGCGTTTGCAGGCACTTTAACTAGATGGCACCACCATACTGGCGGAGGCTCGGGATCGCTACGGTAGGATAGCGTCAATTGCACGCCTCTTCTGATTCGCCACCAGCGTCATCTGCGCCAGCGCACGCTGCATTTCCATGTGCATTAACTAGATAGCGCCACCATACTAGCGGAGGCTCGAGATCGCGCCTCGTATGAATTGCATCTCGTCGTCTGCGCCTGCGCGCCTGCCTAGGGCGCGTTTATAGGACATTTTTGTACTGCCTGTTAGCAAGTGCTTGCCTGGCTCAATGGTAAAGTATCCGACTAGCGCGCAGCGAACCTTACTTCGATCCCGGCGGAGACCGGGTACATTTTTTCGCATTTCCGGCAAAAGCGCTTGCGGTCACCAGCGGCGGCGTCGGCGGACGCCATCGCGAACCGAAACGGCTATTGGAATGAGCCCACAACAGCTTATGCTGTAAAATTCGTCCAACCCAAACCAGGACAAGAAGCCTATACGCGCTTCATTTGTAGCCCGGTGCTGCAATGCGGGAGAATGTCAATATCCCTTTCATAAAGAAACAGTCCCAAACAAAGGACACCCAATGTTTAAATAACGAAATCGGTGCATTTTTTGAAGCATGTGTTGTGCTTCAATTTACGGTGTTCCAGAACTGAGAAAGCTTCGCTTACATGGAGAGACATGAGTGAGCGTTCTCCTCGACAAAATGTCTTCTTGCACGAAAACATAAACAACACAAAAGTTATGTTTGTGTTATGTAAAAGTTATGTTTGCCTGTTCTACGAAGACCCGCAGTTACTTTCTTGACAACAGGTCGTTTTATGCATTAAAGCACAAAAGTAACTGGAATGCCAATGCATTTCTCCGAAATGTTTGGGAATTAATAACTCGAAACTGATGTCATCCTGACAATTCGTTCCAAGTGTATCCGCCTTGCGAACTCCACGGCTAGATTTTGTAATTTGCAATGTGCGCCATAAGGTACTCAGGTAAAAACGTAATTAGGTAATTTTTGTTAATTGGTGAATTATGCATTTCAATTTGCTTTGGAAGTAATGTCCGCCTCTTCGAGTAGACCAGCTCATGAACTAGAATTTTGCTATCTGCATCAGGCAAATATTACAAATGGTTTAAAGTGTTCGCTGAAACACCCTGTAAATATACTTGAAATAGCGATGCGTTAACAATATTTTCGAAAGTGTTGTTTTCATGACAGGTCAACAATTCACAGAAGATAGTGATAATGACGGCCGGAGAAAAAAAGTATAGAATAACATTGCCTTCCAGCGTTCACAACTACGTCGTCATCTTGTTCTCACACAGCTGAACATAAATCTTCATGTGAATGGGAATGGAAAATTGGGTTGCAGTTGTAGTGCTGAGAAATATTTTTGTTCGTTCGGAGTAGGTTGCAGTCATATCTTTATGGATTACCTAATCAATGTCATCTTAGCAATATAGCTTGTCAGGTATAGGAATACTACGGCATTTGACGGAATTGCTTTCTTTAGAACTGGCGTCAATTCCTAATCACAAGTATTACGCATCGTTCATGGTTTGGAAGAGAAATAATGCCATCTCTAATTAGTTAGCGATATTGCTTATAAGTAAGAAATGACGCGAATATTGAACTCGCTTAAAAATACAATATCATCAGCGTGGTGAAATGTAGTCATGCTCGAGCTAAATTTATGTTTTATTGCGATAGCAATTATATGGACACTTCAACCGGATTTCTGCCTTCGCCGTGAGGTTGCCTATAGATAAAATCTTCGCCGCGCGCCGTATGCCCGAGCGGAAGCGTGCGGGGACGCGCGCTATCACGGAGAGCGAACGCACTCAATCACCCACGCGCAAGCAAGGCAGCGGGAAGCCAGCGCCGGAGGGAGCGCGGGGGGGGGGGGGGGCGCACTTCTACTCTGCCAACAACCGCGCTCGTCGCTCGCCGGCACCGTCTCTTATCTCCACACGGCTCTGACCTTTATGCGCCGTGCATTCGCCGCTCAGTTTCCGTTGAAGCGATAGACCGCACGTACCTTCGCCGGCTGCGGCGTATGGGCTCGCTGCCAGCGTTTTGACAGTCGTCTGCAGTCATTCAGTGTGATCTATTCATGTTTGTTTGTGCGCGCTCACACCACAGTTAGTACTAGTCGGGCCACATTTTCCAACGCATGCTACACATGCAATGCTGCCCGGGTCGGCAGTGCAGCGCTACAGGTGTGTCGCTTCGCAAGCGCTGCCCACGGGCAGCGCTTCTCATCAACACCACCGTTTCACACGTGCCTTCTCGTGGTCATCGAGTCTCTCTTCATGTCGGTCTACTTACGCCGCAGCACACCTGCTTACTTAATCAGCTCATGTTTACTACAATTCATATTGCTACCAAAGCCGCTCACCTTACTTCGTATGACATTGCTGTGTTACTATCGCATTCATTGCTTCGCCCTTAGGGCGAAACTGCGACATTTTTTGTGCACATGTCAACGCTAAAGATTAAATATTGGAGTTAGCGCATTTCTATGGTATTTTGAAAAGGACCATCCTTTTTACCAATTTTCATCCTAGGCAAAACACGTCTTATAGCGCACAACTTATGACACCCCCAATGCCGCCAATTGAAATGAAATACAACAGCACTATAAGTGAGTATATTATTGCTCTATGCATCATTGTAAGTTATCTAAGTTGTCCGCAATGACACAAATCACAGGAAGCGTAAGGAATCGTTCGGCAGCAAAGTAAAATAAAGAAATATATAAACACTTTCTTAGCGCTTTCTATGATGAAGGCTTTAGCTGTTCAATAATTAACGCTTTCTTTCTACGTAATGCTTTAAAATTCTGCAGTAATCGATAATAAGCAGCAATCTATTTCATGGTGGATACGAGCCTCATCCATCGTTCAATTAAGGTATATATATATCTCAGTTTCAAAAAGATTCACAGCTAGTACTTCATCAGTTTAGAGGTTTGCGTACCTGCCATACGTGTTACGTCGCAGTTGAACTCACTTTCTGTAATGCCTCACCATAAAGAGCCGAGTCAACAGCGGTTGACTCCGAATAAAGACAAGGTATTCCGGGCCGCATTAGTATACCATGCGGTATGTTCTATATTTTTATCTTTTTATTTTTGAGTGAACGGACGCTTCCCAGAAAACTTTCCATTTCTTTGTTTTTATGCCAATCGCTGTTGAGTCCCCTTACCATAACTTACGCCAGCTTAACCTGCTTTAATGTCATCTTACATAGAGCGCTTTACTTAAATCGTTCCTTAACAACCCATCGGCCTTGGGAAAAAAACATGGCCCACGGATATCATACACGGCTATGAACATATCAGCCAAGTTTTGCAGTGATGCGCGGCCCGTCGAACTCGTTAGTGAAGCGTGACTTCGTTTGGCACGTGGTAGGCGCGTCGTAGGCCCCAAATTCGGAAGTAGTGGCGTCTACGTTAACATCTAATATCAAACGTGAACTGTACGCCACGGTGACGTTCAGAAGACGGAGCGTTCTGGGCTCACCCCGCTTCGCCATAGCCTTCTCAGTGCAAATCATTAAAGATGGAGTGGAAGCACCGCGAACGCTGTTTGATTGCCAATAATTCCGCTTCTGCTGAATCGCTCTGAAGTACATTTTGCGACAAGTTATTTCTGCGATTTTTTTTAAATTTCTAAGTCTATTTTAAGTGTCTTTTAACTTCAAATGCATTTCTACACTTGGATAAAAAGTGGTTCAGGGCCCCTTTACCCTTTCCTTTCCGTTCATATTTTCAAACTGTACCACCTTCGGAAAGGGCGATTAATGTGTAGACTTCGCAATCTCCGGGATAAGTCCGCATTTTTTGTTGAGTAATGCCGAACTTCCGGTTCCGGTTTTAGGTGCGCGCACTTAGGACGAGCGCATCTGTGTTTGAATCTATCTTTTTCACTTATTGCGCAATATCACTACTTCGTACATAGCTCTAAGCTAACTTGGTGCATCTTTTTTGCTTCAATCTGCGTTTGGATGCCTTTTTCGTTCTCATTCGTGGACGGGAAGGTCTTAGCCAGCCGTCATCGCTAGACCGATGTAGAAGAAGTTGCGCCTCCGCACGATTCCCACCCTCGAACCAGGTGGCACACCTGAACGATCCGGCAGAAGATCCGCCATCTAGGCAGCAACGCGTCAGTTCGTCGTCACCTGTGTTCTAACGACGACTAAATAAAATATGTGGGACAGAGACTACCTTACGCCTTGCCGCATGTGTACCACCTTGTGAGGCTCCCCGATGTAATACACCGCCGCGCCACCTCCTCGTCCGTCCCAACGCTCTCACTTGAGTTTCACGGGTTTCTCATCGCTGTTATTCAAGCGGGTCCAGCCTTGATGCCTGCCCACTCCAGCAAACCATGGGGACCAAACGCAAAAACAATGCGACGCCAAACCCCACTGTACCAGACCCTGTCGTCGCTGCTGTGGTTTCTCAGCATGGAGACGCTTTTTCACCGAGTAGACGTGGCTTCTCAAATGACAAAGTAATCACATCATCGGCATACTTCCACATCATGCACACTTCACCTGCTGATAAACCGTACGACTATGTCAGGGCGGAACTCATACGACGCACAATCGAGTAAGAACGGTGTCGGTAGCAGCAGCCGCTCACCGCAGAGTAACACGGTAACCGCAAGCCCACCGATCTCCTGCGTCGCATAATGCATTTAATCAGAGACCGCACAGCTTCTTCACTGGACACATCAATCCTTCGCAAGCTCTTCCTGCCGCGACTGCCTCAACAGCTGTGCATGATATTTAGCGTGTCCTCCTCTGAATCACCTGACTTGTTGGCAGAAATGGCCGGCAGGATCATAGACCTTGGTGCGCCCATATTCTCTTCAATTGAGACACCACTAACTAGCTGCTCACCCGTAAAATATACGAGCTGGCCGCCGAGCTTGTCTCACGAAAAGAAAACTGAAAAACGGAAGGCCAGATGCCTCTCACGTCAGCGACCGCGTCACGAAGGTCCGATACTTCGTCGACACAGGTGCTGATGTATCCGTTATTTCTCCTACGCTGGAGGGCACCGACGCCGCCACGCCACGCCACCCGTCACTGCATTCAGTGGTTTGACCATAGATAGGGACGTATGATCAGAAGTCTGCCACGCAAGACATTGCCTTGCGACGGGCGTTGCACTGGATCATTATAATCGCCTCGTTACGGGCTCAACCACTGTTAGAGGGAACAAAATCGCGCGCGGCTTGACTCTGCGAGGTGCCAGTGCAGCAACCGCGGTCACGCACTGAAGCAAGGTTACGCAGATGAAATGCATCTTACAGGCGTCACATTATTTCTGCACTGTTCGGGTGCGCCAGGCTTGGAATCTGGTGAAGCGAACCAAAGTCGCACAAGCACACGGTCGTGTCTGCTAAGACAGGCATCGCATGTATGTTGCCGGTGGATTTAAGAAACTGAGTGAAATTGCAGTGGCAGCAGTAAACTTCTTCTTTCACGGAGAAGGATCTGAATTCCCCCGTAACAGCTTGGGGCAACAGTAGAAGCGGCTAAATAGATATTTGCTTGCGGCGATGCAGTTCATTGGGATGGAAAAGGTGTAATTGCCTATCTTTATCCAACGACACAAAATCGCAAGGCATGTTCCTTACAGGCAGCGCCTCCTCTATTTTTTTCAATGCCAGTGCAATATCTCGCTCTGCAATGGGAGCCGTTGGTGCACCTTATTTCAGTCAGTTGCCGCGATGTGGCGCTACCCGGAGGGTACGATTGTTTGCGTCATGCGTGTGTGAGCGCGCACCGCTGCCGTTATGGAGGGAATGCGGTAGACGCTTCACGCGTCTGTCGGGATTACTTCCTCCGACTTCCGTCGTGAGGCGCCACCCAGAGGGTACTCTTAAAGCCCCTTGATGTTAGAAAGTAGCGACACGCTTTGATCTACGCCGCCACACCCTCGCCGGCGCGGTCAACCTCCTCCTTTTCTCCCCCTCTTTCGCGGAGGCAGCGCATCCGCCACGCTGAATTGGCTGCGGCGCGCGAGACTACCCGGTCAGGTGACCCTGACGTCACGAAAACTGCGCGGAACTTGCTTTCGCGCGTCTTTGGTTTCTCCCGCTCGCCATGAGCAGTCCAAGTAGTGGTCGCCCTGCCGCTCCGAACGTGTGTTTCCCAAGTTTTTCCATCCTTTCGTAGGAATCTGAGCTTCGTTTTCAGTGAAAATGCCTTGCTGCTGCGCGTTTCAATGCAGCAGCAGGTCAGAGAAAGGGCAAGCCTTATTTTATATCCCCCGAGGTGAACGGAATGTCGTGCGTCGGAAGCAGTGGCTCCATAACATCTGGAGAAGGGATTTCGCCCCTTCTAAGCACGCCGTTCTTTGCGAGGCGAATGTTGCAGCTTTCCTCATATTTGCGGATGAAGTTGCATGGAGATTTTAATGCTCTTCGCCCCATAGCCGGACTCGGACTCTTCGTTCAGTTCAATACAGAGCACCGATAACTGTGCATATAGTTTTTTTCTTAAAGTGAGTCGGCTGAAATTTTTCTTGATTCTTCGAGCCGTGACAAAGCTTTTTGTGTTTTCGCGCGTGCGTTAGTTTTCAAATGTATGTAATTTGTGAGTTAATGCCTGTAACTCATATGTTGTAGTTGTGTGCGTGTGTGTGTGCGTGTTTGTGTATGTGCGTGCGTGTGTGCGTGTATGTGTGTGCGCGCGCGTGTGTGTGTGCATGTGATCCTTGCGCCTGATACTTGTGAAGCCAAGGAACTATTTTACTCTTATTGCGTGCTTATTGTATCTTTGCAAAGTTTCAATACTGCGAGCATTTCTTTTTCTTTACGTACTTTATGTTGCGAAGGCATGGACCGCAATATATAGGTAGATAAGTGGTCTTATGTATTATTCGCGCATGCTCATTAAGTACAAGCCACGCGCTTCTGATAAACTCCCTCAATTCTGATTAACTTGCCATCTTGAAGTCTGTAAGTTAATTATCAAGTGCCAGTCTTAGCAGTTTCCGTGTAAGCAATCAGTCTTTTGTTGTTGTTGTTTTTTGGTTTTTTTTTAGAGAGAGACTTAGGTTACTCCCAGAGGTGATGGAATGTAATTTCTCGTCGTTTCATAGTGACGGAATACAGGCGCGTGTGTAAAGTTCTATGTTGGCTGTTTCGCAAACACAGCACGTATTTTGCACAGTGGCATTGGTACAAAGGCTTTTGGCCCACTCATTTTGGCGAATTCACTTTAAGTAAACTATCACATTTCTTCTTGGTTACCTTCTCTGAGCATTTTAAGAGCGAAGATTGTGAACGAAATTCTAGTTTATACTCTACGCTGCTTATATTGTATGCACCCAATACACCTCCGCGTTACGGACTATCCAAGTGGCGACGTAGAGGTAAACAGCTCAGCCACTGCTTGGTACTCATTTTTTCGGAGCGCTTCCGCTTGTATTTATCGAAGCGTCCTAAAAAAAATGTCTCGACGTTCTATCGGAAACGTACTTTTGTCATGACAGTTTCACAAGGGATAAATTCCCATACAACGCTTGAAAGGGCCGAATAAACAAGCGCGCGCATTGATTCTAATGCGGCTGCAGCGAGCCACTGGAGGGTTCAGCGCCGCGCCGGCCCGGTGAGGGGGAGAAATCCGAGGAGAATTGAGGAGGAAAGCGCGCGCGCGGGGGAGAGTGTCGCTACTTTCTAACATCAAGGGGCTTTAGGTACTCTCCCCCACGACCGTAAAGCAGGCGCGAACGCTAGCCGATGGGGGAGAGAAGGAAAGGGCAACCGGAGAGGGTGGTGAACCGGTGGATCGGCCGCACCTGGCTGGCATTGAAGAAATAGAGGAGGCGCTGTCACGGGGATGATAGCGTTGTGAAAGCGAAGTTCTTTTCAGGATAAGGAAAGCGTAGCGCGCCCGAATAGTGTAGCAGACACCGTAACCCATGCCTCCAGACACCACTTCCCCTGTGTTACACATGCTCAGGTTTGCTTCCATTCGCGACCGCGTTGGCACTTTCGTTCCGTAGAGTGGCCATGCACTCGAGTTTTCGCGCTAAATGTGTACGAGCCTGTACGTGGGCCAAACGACGGTGCACGCTTTTTCTGGCACTTCAAACTTGCTCTCTACCTCCGACATAGCTGCTGCTTGGATTTAATGACGCGTTTTACCGTTCAACAAGTTACATCGCAGTTACCACCATTGCGCCTCCTACAGGCTCATGACCAAGTCTTCTTAGCAGAGTCAACACTTCGCAAACGATTCTGTGACTTCCTTGCTTACCGCGCGCATTCCCGCAGGATCTCACCTACTGCTGCTTGTATGGAAGCCAGTGTTGTACGGAACGGCGTTCCAGGGAACGGCATTCCTGAAACTAGTTCCTTTTAGAAGGAAGGCCACCGTTCCATTATGCGTCGATGGAACTGTAACTCGTTGGGCTTACGAAGGAACGGCAGAGGGAACGGCGTTCCTTCTGTAAACGTTCCACGGCATTCAACAGACGCACGCACGTACGCAGCACATCATGCAGGGTGGATCGGCGACCGCGTGAGGCGCAAAGAACTAACGCTTGCCTGTCACGTGACTATGGATCATTTTTTTCGTGAGTTCTCCGTTATATCTTTTTATGACTGGGCTTCAAGGTTGTCACGTGAAGCTCCCTCCTGTGGTTTCTTTCCTCCATGCCGGCATGCCGGCCGGCCTTAGTGGAACCATGACGTCAGGATCGCAGCGACACTCGAGGAACTTCGTGGCGGATGGAAAATTTCCAGTCCTCACGTCTCCGCGGGCTCCGAACCCTTCCAGCCGAGGCACAGGATGAGCTGTCGCGGTACTTGCAGGTATACCAGTTGACAACCCGCTGTCGCAGATGAAGAACTTAGAGGGAATAATCTAACTTTTCCTCAAGTACAACACGGCAGTACCCTCAAGCGCTCGGTGGAACGGCTCTTCAACATTGCCAGCGAAGTGCTGACGAAAAAACTTGTTCGTCTGTCAGACACCAACATCGAGATGCCACCCTTGCTGAGTTCAAAAGGGACTTTACTAAGTTGGCAATCTGTATTCTCGACATTCTTTTTCCCACTCATACAGCAATGTTTAATCAACATTCATTAGACGCCTATGTATTGCTCCTTTCGATGCGGTTTGTTGTGCAAGAAATTTAATTATATTGGTGCATGTGAGCAACTTTCTATTTACACATCTCAAGCGCAGTATCATGACTGCGCATTTGAAGACCGAAGTGGAAGGTGCCATATGTGTTGCACTTGTAATAGACGAACACCAAAGTTGCAGTTAGACATGCCTGGAGTATGTGCGGTGCTCGCTGAACAAATTCGTCTTGGGGCGTTTCTTTGGATACTTTTTATCTCCAGATAATCTGCTGCCGGCGATGTTCAAGTTCGTACAATATACGTAGTTCGATGTCAGTTTCAAATTGCTCAATTTATTTCGCCTTAGGATTGCCCGACACTATATTTAAATAAAAAAATCAGATCTAACGTAAATGTAATGACACGTTCAATGCTCGAAGTGTAACTGGAACGCGTTCCTTTCGCATCGCATTAAAGAAACTTGTAACGGGAACTCGTTTCAATATTGCGAGGGAACGAGCTTTCGTTCCCGTTTTAGAGGAACGTGGATAACACTGATGGAAGCAACCATTCAGTTTGCACGTCCATCAACTGCAAAAAAAAAAAAAAGAACTGCCATAATGCGGAAAATTCTCGGCCTCGCCTACTACTACCGATGGTTCATTCTCCACTGAGCCACCATCTTGCACTCGCTTCATGCCCTGCTGTCGGGTCAGACGAAACTTAACGCGACTATCTCCAAAACAGAAGACGCAGAAGACAGCTCTCAGCACTATCAAGAAAATCTCCAACGTAGCCATTCTTCATCATTCAAAGTGTCATTCAAAGTCATTCACAGTAGACGCCTCGGGCGTTCCTCTGGGAGCAGTACTGAGCCGTTGATGCGGTTTGGCAGCCATTCGCCAAGTTAGCCAGTCGGTACATTACATTCGGCCACAGACTGCTGGCAGCTTAAATGGCGGTACGTCTCCACCACTTCCTCAAAGGTCGGGAGTTTCACATCATAGTCGACCACAAGCCACTCACTTACGCTTCAACCACTACCAACTCTGCTCGCACTCCGCTAGACACCCGCCAACTCGCTTAATTTCTTAATTCAGAAGTGGCATCTGAACGTCAATGCAATGAACAACCGCGTTGCTGACGCACTGTTCTGAGTACAAGTCAATGCGACTCTTGACGAGCATCCACCTGTGCATTTCGCAGCCATGGCTATAGCACAGCTACGAGGCAGCAAATACAGGCACTTGGACTCGTATGCCCTTGCATAAGAGGACGTTGTACATCGCGGCTCCGCAATTTCTCTGGTTTTGGACACCTCTACCTGTTGCACACACCTCTACGTTTCAGTATCACGTAACCACAGTATCTGCAATGTTTTGGATATCTTGTCGCACACTCTCATCGGTGCGACTGAGCGCCTCCTCACTGCAGAATACCTGTCGCTACATCTCGACACTTCCCGCCACTGGATATGTGCTTTTCTCAACTGTCAGAAAACCGAATTTCAGCAACACATAGTGGTGGTTGGACTTGTTGGACTCCGGTTGGTTCCTTCAATCCGCCAGATGCGCGTTTCATTTGTGTGCACCTTGACCTAGTCGTCACATTGCCTCCATCCTAAAAATTACGGCACAACTTATTCGATGAGGGATATCGACGCTAAGGCGATCAGCATTCGAGAAATGTAGTGATACCGCATTTCTGAAGCACCGTTTCTTTAACATATCTGGTGTTCATTCAGAGCCTTCGATTGCTTCGGCTACGTGCGATATGTATACCTCAGTACCAACCTCCTTCTATGGCATTCGCTTTCCAAGGTCGATCATGCCCGATGAGCATGGCGACATGACAACTGTATGATGCCGATACTGTGACGACAATAAAATGACGTCAACTTAACGAAAGAAGTGGCATGACGATGGTGGCATGACAGCAATGAGACGGCGATTGCTAAGATATTTCGATATTATAACGATGGCAGCGTGACGACGAAGACATGACGATGACCGGGTGACGAAACTTGAATGACTAATATGGCATGGCCACGACGGCAGCGACTGTCCGATGACGAGACGCAACGACCACAAAGGTATGACAACGGCGACATCACGATTGATCGACATAACCATGACCACAAAAATATGAAGAAAGAATAATCATATCGATAGATCGACGAAGGCGTAGGACGATGACGGCATGACGACAATGGTATGATGACGACTGTGTTACGACGACGGCTTGACGAGCGTCGAATATTAATATTAGAATGGCCATAAGGGAATGACCACGACGGTGTCGGGAAGACGGTTGTTGCGTAAGCCGAAGTCCGAGCAGCCACGAAGGTTCCATGGATGGTGCCGTGCCAGGTGCCGAGAGGAGGAGATATCCAGGGAGATTAGAAAACTGTTTTATGTACAAATGGGCATATGGTGTTTTTACAAGGGCTCAATGATATTGGAGCCGTCTACATGTGTCATGAGCCAATAAAGGAAGAAAGAAAGAAGAAGAAAAAGAAGAAGATAAAAATAGAACAAGAAGACACGAGGAGTCAGTGGGAGAAATAAAGAAGAAAGAAGTTATAAAATAAGAGCGGCCAAACAAAAAGAATACATTATGAAAGCGGAAGAAGAAGCGCAAAAGTGCACGCGCAGCTACGTGACCAATGGGATAAGGGACACGTAGCCGAAGAGAGCAGCCCAGCTACGCTCTGGGACGCAGGCAGGCAGAAGGAGCTGGAGGCTGGAAAGGACGGGTGGATCGCGGAGACGGCGGCAACCCAGTGGAAGCTGTTCTTCGGCTGCCGCGGCCACGACCCGCGAGCTGAGTGGACGTTCCACCGGAAGCCGCAGCTACAGGCTGACGGCACCGTTTCCCGGATTCCCTGCGGCTACGATCCGCAGGCTAGCGGAGTTGATCGGGCGATCCAGGCGCCTCGGTCACCCCACCGTCCTGACCCCCGAACCAGGCCAACCGTGGACCGAACGTCGGACACAGCGACTTCGAGGCTACGACGAATCGGCGGGCCCAACGACGTGTCGCCGGAAGCCGCGACGACGAGGTGACGTGGCCACGTCGAGGGACTTAATGTAAATATTTGGACTTATGAATTTTGATATCTGAGGACTCTGGGGAATTTCTATAATTAACTCGTGCTGTAAATTGTTTGTTTTGTGCTGTTTTCTTTGTCGTTTGTTTTTTCAATTATAAATGTTTGTCTTACGCGAGCGACTTGTCCCTGTCTGTCTTTAGTCCACCGAAATCTGTGACAATTTGGCGAGCTTGCCAGGATATTCCACCATTTCCGGCTCTGTCACATATTTTGGTGGTCTGGAGATGGATTGGGACAGCATATTAGCAACTGTTCGCGAGAAAAAGCTTAGTAAGGAGCAGGGCCTTAAACTAATTGAGGATGTAATGAACCGTGTCCATGCCGCTCGATCTTTAGAACTTGAGACACTTCGGCAAGCATGTGAGAAGAAAAAACAGTTCGAAGAGAAAAAGACAGAGATGCCAGAAGCAGTCAACCTAATACATAGCAGTCATAGCATACCTGAAGAGAAGTCTCGCACAAGTGAACTGTTGCGACGGAATAGTTGCCACTATAAGGCTATCGATGACCGCGCCGCCGAGTCCTATTGCACTGGTGAGCAAGGGGTACAACACCCGAATGAAGAGTGTGTTTTCGGTAGTGCAGTGTACATGCCAGAGGATCGTGCTCATGAGGGCGAACAGTTCCCAGAAACGAAGGACACTGACGAGAGAGGGAATAGCGCATTGCTGCACACAGTGTGTATGGAGACCAGGGCAATTGGGGATGTCGCGCAGGAAGGGAGAGTGCTTGACCGCGGCAAGGCTTTTGAAGAGATGGTGATTTTCGATTGCAGTAATCTCAGTGAGCACGGGCTGGTGGACAGCAGGGAAGATGTTTCTGATCCAGACGACCACAGGTGCACAAGTTTTATGAGTGGCGAGAAAGAAGGGCGCATTGAGGAAGCGATGACAGCAGACAGAGGGATAGAGCTAGTAGAGAAAACAGAGAAAGAGAAAAGAAAGAAGCACAAGAGAAAGAGCAGATCGAAAAATTGCTTCGAGGAAAAGAAAAAGACGAAATCAACACCCAAGAAGAAGACACGAAGAAAGCACCGATGGGCGACTCTTCATGGCATTGCTCATTGCAAAGCAACCATGAGAGGGGGATTTAAATTTGGGGTGAGAAGTAGCAGAACATCTGAAGATGATGACTTCGAAGAACGTCGTAAAGTTTCAGAGCAAGAGCGACGTGTATTTAACTGCAGATCCCAAGGATGTCCTCAAAAGAAGAAAAAGGTTTTCAAAAGTGACTTTTTCAAGTTCGAGTTCAAGGACAAAGCAAGCAGCTACACCAATCGCTCAAGAAGGCATACATCCCGAAAGTACAGACGGAAGATGAGGAGACTGCTGAGAGCGAGATGGCGCATGAACAAACATGAGTTCAGGAAACATTGTCCTTCAATGAAAAAGGAAGCGAAACTTGAACTACACAGGCAACTTTCAAAGCCAGGCAGGAACCATGCACGTGCAGGAAAGAGAAGAATTAAGAAGGGAAGTAGGCACCGTAGGAAGTCTCGACAGCGACGAAAGAGAAAGTCAATTCGACAACATTGAGGGTATCAAATGTAATTCCAATAAGGAGACGACACGGATTCTTATGCGGTTCGGAGTGATAGTTAAAACTGATTGCGAATACCATGCTGTTTAAGACCTAAAATAGGCTATAAGGAAAGAATCGAAGTGTAACTTGCATTTGGGTTCAGATGTTTCTTACCAAGGTATTTGGGGGGTAGAATATAAGAAATGTTTCATTACGACCTACGGAGGTTGTTACCACGGCAGGGATACGTATGGATAAAACAAGTCCTCTTAAAGATGATAATATGTTGCCATCACTCCGGTAGGTAATATCCTAAGAATATTTTTAAGGTAATGTTGCGTGTAAACGCACTTCTTGTTGTAAAGTATTTGTAGGACGAAAACCACTGATAGTATTTTGTCATTTGTAGAGTTTGGTAGCGCCGATTGTGAAGTGGCGGAGTGGTTAAGTTTAGTCGTGTGAAGGCGGATCGCTAACTGTGAGTAGTGTTATAGGAGCGATGTTTAGGGACGTAGTAGATTTAGTAATGTTGTATAAGTGGTGTAAGTGCTGGTGTGAAGCAGTGGACCACTGAGTGCTACAGAAACAAGTGGTATAGTAGTACTGTGATACAGTAGTGCGCGACAATGACTTTTTCGTGTTAAATCGTGAACTCTGGTGTGTGCAGAGAAGTGAACGCGTGAAGTGAGGTGCGGTGAGTGTACAGATTGGTGCAAACGACGAAAGTGGTGTAAGACATGGCATGCTAGTGGTGGACCGAGATATGAAGACGGCAGGAACATCAATACAAGGAGGAAGATGAAAAGCAGTTTTTCACATAGAAAAACTCTTGAAGGTGGGCATATGTCATGAGCCAATAAAGGAAGAAAGAAAGAAGAAGAAAAAGAAGAAGATAAAAATAGAACAAGAAGACACGAGGAGTCAGTGGGAGAAATAAAGAAGAAAGAAGTTATAAAATAAGAGCGGCCAAACAAAAAGAATACATTATGAAAGCAGAAGAAGAAGCGCAAAAGTGCACGCGCAGCTACGTGACCAATGGGATAAGGGACACGTAGCCGAAGAGAGCAGCCCAGCTACGCTCTGGGACGCAGGCAGGCAGAAGGAGCTGGAGGCTGGAAAGGACGGGTGGATCGCGGAGACGGCGGCAACCCAGTGGAAGCTGTTCTTCGGCTGCCGCGGCCACGACCCGCGAGCTGAGTGGACGTTCCACCGGAAGCCGCAGCTACAGGCTGACGGCACCGTTTCCCGGATTCCCTGCGGCTACGATCCGCAGGCTAGCGGAGTTGATCGGGCGATCCAGGCGCCTCGGTCACCCCACCGTCCTGACCCCCGAACCAGGCCAACCGTGGACCGAACGTCGGACACAGCGACTTCGAGGCTACGACGAATCGGCGGGCCCAACGACGTGTCGCCGGAAGCCGCGACGACGAGGTGACGTGGCCACGTCGAGGGACTTAATGTAAATATTTGGACTTATGAATTTTGATATCTGAGGACTCTGGGGAATTTCTATAATTAACTCGTGCTGTAAATTGTTTGTTTTGTGCTGTTTTCTTTGTCGTTTGTTTTTTCAATTATAAATGTTTGTCTTACGCGAGCGACTTGTCCCTGTCTATCTTTAGTCCACCGAAATCCGTGACAACATGCTAACATCTTTTCATGTAGTAGCGTTTACATCTGCGAGAGTTCTACATGGTCGAGCGTCCTCACTAAACTCAAGTCCCGCTGTTTTATCCCTTTCGTTTCCCTCTTTCACTCGACGAGGGAATACACTTTAGTTCCTTTAGCCAATGGCCACCTCCGTCGCGGTCAGTTCGCGGAAGCCACCATTTCCAGGGAGGGCGGCGGTTGTCTTGAAAGGGCTCCAGGTTGGCGCGTCACAGTCGGCGCCGGGCCTCGTCGTATTTCGGGCGGCGCTGGTTTTCACGGAAATGCGCCAAAGGGCGACGTTGCCGTTTAGCGACGCATGAGGCAGCCTGGAGACTAACTGCTCATCCATCAGACTCAGGTGGCACTTCCCGGCCGCGAGAACCGACAAGCGTGAAGAGCACTTGATAGCTTCCCCGTATGTCGATGAGGCCTCCTTTGTCCCGAAGGACCGCCAGACGCAACAGCACCCCCGCCGCCAGATGATGCATCGGGAGGTCGAGTTGTTCCATGCAGCTCGGCCGGTTTGATGCCTGCTTTGCTCAAAGCCATGGGGCCACTGCTTCCAGGAATGAGGATATTCCCGCCAAAGGCCTTTTCATAGGTGGGCTCTGACTGGACTGCAGAAATGCAAGATGACAAGCTCCCAGGAGCGACCTTTGTCAGCCACACACAATGCTGCAAGCGCCACTGCAAGCCACTCTCATCGCCAGACTTCACCAATTCCAAAAATCTGACAACCCTCTATCTAAAGAAAACCCTGAAACACAAGGTGCGCGTTGATCCGGACAAGTACCAAGAACTTGCGATGATGTGTCTTCGCAAACAGACACAAACTGGGTTTATGTAATGAAGCTAAGTAATTATGAATTAGAGCTTCCACAGATCAGGAAGGCAAAGGGAGAACTGGCCTTCACTAAGTCACATTCCGTAACACTTCGCATAAGAAAGACACATAATCATTACATAATGCCGAAAATTCCAAATCAACAAATAGGAAAACCATCTACCAGGTGCCCAAATTGGTTCACAAGGCCTAACTTATTCTGCATTTGCCCCAGCGCACTTCGAACTTGTGCTGCTTTAATGCTAAGCTCGATCTGAGCAGATGGGCCTATCCCTTTGTAAGACGTTGAAGACAAAATAAATCTATCGCTAAAGCGATCCGCGTAACCAGTTTCTAAAGCGCGGTTGTCTCCACGTGCGTGCGGGAACAACGATCCGACGCTTTCCAAAATCAGCCGTCACGTTTTCATGAAAGAAAACAAAACACGACGCGTCCTTAACTCGCGCAAAAGCTTAGGTCATCAAATTGCGCAACCTGCGCGTGACCTTTCGAACTGTACGCGACACTCACACTATTTACACTACAAGTCGTCGCCGAAACATTCCGCTTGAAATTGTGGGTCTAACCTAAGCCGAAAAGTTTAACAACCTAACAAAAAGAAAGAAAAAACTGCGGTATTCCCTATGCCTGTCAAATGTTCAAGACAACTAATCTCCCGCAGACGGAATACAAAAGAAAAAAATGCTACCCGTCTTCCTTGTTGCCTTATTTTCGGGCCTCAAACGCACCCCTTTCTTTCAGACGCACTGGAGTCGCGCATTCTGGGGATTTCGCAAGGTGCGGCCGCGACGAAGGCAAGGACCGCTAATTTGCCTGACACACCATGCAGCTGCGAGTTTAAGACAGACGCCTCCAAGTATTGGGAGGGGAATGCGTTCACAGCACCGCGCGCACACTGTCCCATTATCTGCGAGGCAGTCGCCTTTCATTTCCCCCGCGAGTGATCGGCCACGGTGGCAGCATACCGGGCGCTTCCTTTGGTCCCTCTGCCTACAGTGTACTTTACGCGATGCGGTTAGGCGACGGTCGCCACGCCTGAATTTACGCGAAACTCTCCTTTTCGCGACGTGAGTCACGCCGATCCCCGATCTCAGCAAACGCCTAAGCTTGGGAGTTACCCTCCTTCGCTTTTTCACATTATCTGGCTGGATCATGATCTTAGCGCGTTTACCAATGTCGCCTTGGCGCTTCGCACGTTTGATTTTAGCAGCCTTTACCGCGTCCGTCTTTCTCTTCCTGCGCTTACGCCTTTTTCGTTTGGCATGCTTCGTAGAACCTGCGGCATCGGCACACGCACTTGACATTTCGTTACCCTCTCGGGTTTCACAGTGCGACTGCCTTTCTAATAGACCATAAACAGATTTGATCTTTGAGCCAGTTAGGTCGTCATTAAGTCTATCTTCAGCTGGCCTTGCACCATCACTGCCTTCGACTGCATGCATAATTCCTCGCTGGCCTTCACGGTCGGCCTCTGCTTCCAGAACAGACTCGCTAAATGGCGAAACAGCCGTTTCTTCGGGCCTGTGAGTGTGTGTGTGTGCTACTGGCACCACAGCCCTCTCAGCGCTCTCTAAACTAGCGCTATCAAGACTAGCTTTGTTACTGTCGTCTTGGCCTTCGCAGTCGGCCACTAATTCTAAGGCGGGAAAGCTACCGCTATCTTCGGTGCCTTTATTCACCTTGCTTCCGGCTACTAACACGTTTGACTCGTTCCTGCTCGCAGCTGCCTCAGGAATCGTTCCATGGTCCTCTGACCGCTGCTCAATAGGGAACACGCCTATCAGTCTCCGAGTCTCATCACATGCTTTTGCCCTTGGTACCCCTTACTGGAGAATGATTCTCCTTGTTCCTCGAGCATTTGTTCCGACCTTTTCGGAAGGCAATATCTGACCTCGTCTGGCAAGCTGGCCGAAATTGCCGCCGCCGTGCACACTTGGCCTAAAGGGCCTTCCGTTTCTAATGCGGGAAATCCACCGCTCTCTTCGCTTTGTGTGTGTGTCACTTGCATCACACCTTTTCCAAAGCTTTCTAATCTAGCCTTTTCATTGCTAGCTGTACCTTCGACTGGGTCGGCTTTTTCTCTCTCATTTGGGCCTTCGAAGTCGGCCTGCCATGCTACACCAAAGCGCCTGAACAAAGCCCTCTTAGCCCTGCCGTTGTCGCGCGCTTTCTCCTCGGACAAGCAATGCATGAAACACGCACCGACACTAAACGGGAGAAGTGCTCCTAATCGCTCGGCCCACGAGTCCCGGCTGACACCCTCTTTGTCACACACTCGTTCAAAACCGGCGAGGAAATTAACAATACCCTCGTCTGTCTCGAAAGTGTGGAGCTGGCGTCGCGCTGTCCGCCATCTGAGCATAAGATTTTCCCGTTCGAGCTCTTTCATCCTAAGAACGTGCCGTTGCGCTCCCTCTTGCTCGCGCCTCTCGCGAATTTCGGCATCGTGCTTGCGCCTTTCTGCTTCTTCACGCTCGCGCTTCTCGCGCTTCTCTACAGCTTCAAGCTCGCGCCTCTTGCACTCCGATGCCTTTTGCTTTCTTTCCTCAATAGTCTCCCAAGCCTCGTCAGCTTCCTCGACCGTCACCTCTTCTGCCTTCATGACGTCGAGAACCGCTTCTTTCGTTTTTGCGGAGTCGGCCGAAATGCCTAACTCCTCGCAAATTAGAAGGGGATCCTGCACTCTGAATTTCTCCATAGCGATCTCGTTTGCCTTCAAAATTCACCCTTCCTAAAATTCACTATTTAAGGAAGGTGAACTTCCAGAACGGTGCCCGCCACAAAACACACAGCTACTTACCTAGCAACTACGTACTTGTACTAGAGAGAGTTCTGGCGACATGAAGGGCAAACTCAGGCACTAAGCCCGTCCTTATCGCGGCCATATTACGAGATTGCAGAATTCCTCGCTCTTGGCTCCTTCCGAAACAATTTTCCTGGCCTGATCGGCCTCCTCCCAACTCACTTCCTCATTCTGTAAAAGCTCCAATTGTTGACTTTTGGCTACCGCAGGCACAACCAAAATGCCCATCGGCTCACAACTTTTGAGAAGTTCCTGGATTTTAATCTTATCCGTATTTACAGTGGACCCTGTGTTTCTTCCCCCTAGTAACTCAGCCCACGAGGCACTATATTCTTGGTCTGCGAGACAAAATCGCTAACACCAAACCACCATTACCGACTGCCTGCGCTAATGACTGGCGAAAAGAGAAGCAAACACATAGCACTCACCACACCGATGTAGCCAAAGCCGGCCGATCCCTTAAGCTGCCAGCCACTGTTGCGTAAGCCGAAGTCCAAGCAGCCACGAAGGTTGCATGGATGCTGCCGTGCCAGGTGCCGAGAGGAGGAGATATCCAGGGAGATTAGAAAACTGTTTTTATATACAAATGGACATATGGTATTTTACAAGAAGGGCTCCATGATATTGGAGCCGTCTACATGCTAACATCTTTGCATGTAATAGCGTTTACAGCTCCGAGCGTTCTACCAGGTCGAGCGTCCTCACAACACTCAAGTCCCGCTGTTTTATCCCTTTCGTTTCCCTCTTTCACTTGACGAGGAAATACACTTTAGTTCCTTCAGCCAATGGCCACCTCCATCGCAGTCAGTTCGCGGAAGCCCCCATTTCCAGGGAGGGCGGCGGTTTTCATGAAAGGGCTCCAGGTTGGCGCGTCACACTCGGCGCCGGGCCTCGTCGTAGTTCGGGCGGCGCCTGTAATGTCACGGAAACGCACCAAAGGGCGACGTTGCCGTTTAGCGATGCATGAGGCAGCCTGGAGACTAACTGCTCATCCATCAGACTCAGGTGGCACTTCCCGGCCGCGAGAACCGACAAGCGTGAAGACACTTGATAGCTTCCCCGTACGTCGATGAGGCCTCCTTTGTCCCGAAGGACCGCCAGACAGAACACGGTACAACAGTAGTACGAAGACGACGGTTTGACGACAATGGCGTGAAGATGGCTGCATCAGGAACCCTGCATGATGACGATGACGGCATGAGAGCAATTGTATGATGATGACTGTGTGACGACAATTGCACGAGTACGATGGCATGACGAAAGTGGGGTGACAAAGTTAGAATGACGCCGATGGAACGACCATGACGGCATCACGACGATCGTATGACGACTGTATGGCGGCGACGATGTCACAACGGGATGAGTGGAATGGGATGACAACGGCTGTATGACGACTATTGCGTGACCGCGACTGTGCCACGATGCCTGTATGACGACGACAGCGTCACAACGACGGCATGACGAAAGTAGGATGACGAAGCTGCAGTGATGAGGATGGGATGAGCACAACGGCATCACGATGGTGGTGCGATAACAAATACACCACGACTGTATGACAACGACGGCGTGACGACGACACCATGTACAGTATAGGATTAAGCAGACGAAGTGACGACAATTGAACGACCACGATGACATCGCTAGCAGGAGCACATGCCTAATGGCCCAAGCTATTAGGCAAATTCAGGCACTGGGTCCGCTTAAGAGGTTAGACGGACGGACGGACGGACGGACGGACGGATGATACGGACGGACGGATGGATGGATGGATGGATGGATGGATGGATGGATGGATGGATGGATGGATGGATGGATGGATGGATGGATGAATACGCCTAAAACGGCTGAAGTAGACAAAGAATGCTAATCGCATTAAAACATCTAGTATGTGCTCATAGGCATTTAGTGGTTCAAGCAGTGGCCTGAAGTACTACTGCTTAGTGACATCATGACAGAGTCAGTCACCCGCGGACTCACCACTTTATGCATCAGCCCCTACGGAGTTCGCACGTCCATTGCCACCTGTCCTGGTGATCAGCTCAACTCTGCCATCTTCGTATTTATCGCAGCTGCTTGGTGCAAGCGAGATCAAGATGACGGCGCACCACCCGATGTCTAACGGCACGGTTGAGCACTTCCACCGGCAGCTCAAATCCCCGCTGATGGCGGCTCAGCCGTTGGCACCATCGACGGAACGCCTACCAACCATCCCTGTTCGCTGTTCGAAGCGCGCTGTGGACTGGTGCTTCGTGCTCTGCGGCGGAGCTCGTTTTCGGGACATGCCTGAGGCTTCTTGGCCTGTTCGTCGACCTTTCACCTGCTCCATAACCCCATCAGGAAGACTATGTCAATCGCCTCAGTGGGGCAACCAGCCCCATTCGGCCTGCTAAGCTCTGCTAGAACTTTCGACAGAAGCGTTTTAGTTATCAAAGATTCATTCTACTTGTGTAATCCAACAATTTGTAATACACCCACAAGAAGGAGATGGCATGCTTATACTGATTTATGATTGTTGAGACCTCATGGTCGTTCAATGATTGGTTCCGTAAGCCGTGAGCAGGGGTTAAATTTCGGCTTTGGGCTTTTCCTAACCTCCGGTCTGTCTTTATGGTTAGCAAGAGCTCCCGTGATATCTGCACACTCTGTTATTACTTTTAGTTTTGATTGGGTAGTTTTTCGCTGTTATTTACTTATTGTGACACAAACTAATGGCACATTAGATTGCAAGTAAAATACCTTGTCGGGTGGTTTCTGCGCAAATAGAACACGAAGCCTGTAATCCGCTCTTCCGGAATCACCAGTAAGAAGTCGCTATATATGAAAGTGATGTTAGCCAAAAAATAAATGGAAGCTTTTCTCAGTATTTCGGCATTCAATAATGCAAAAACAAGCTTTGCTTAGTGCAGCTACATATTGCTCTCCGTAATGTATTAGGTGACATCCTAGACTGTCAAAATATCCACAAGCAGGAATGTGGGTCGATGCTCATGGAAGCTTCATAGCCAACATAGCATAAGGAATTATTCAGGGTTCAAAAAAGGCGAGGAATGAGGCGACCAAATCTAAAACACTAGCCGCATTTTAAGGAGGGCAAGTTGCTGGAAATTATCGGAGACAAACAAAAAAGAAGGCGGTGACCTCGAAAGCGCATCAGAAATATTAAGATGGCTATTTCTGTAACCACCGACACCGTGACCTTGGCATTGTTTATTTCCTGGTGCAGTCAACTTTCAATGAAGAGTGGCAGTCACGCGCTATAGGCAACTTATCGGTCTGTTAGAGCGCCTGCTTCCTTCTAACTCACTTTTTCGGGCCTTTCCGCACAAGTTTGTAGGAGCTTACTATATATTTTTAAAATATAATAATGAATTTGTATATGTGGCTGTCTTTCTTAAAACCGTACTTTATATCCTACGTTTCCAAGAAAGCAGGTCATATCTGTTGAGGCGTTCATTCTTTTATGTTGCACTCCTCTCGAATGATTTTATGCAACGCTTAATCCACTGACGCTGATAAGTGAAACATGAAAACAATACTGTAACTGCCTAATCGTACTAATTTCAATGTTTCAGACCATACAACATACGAAGTTGACATGAACTTGACTTACAATGAGCCAGACTCATACAACTGCAGCGTTTTTACAGTGACTTATTTGCCAAAGCCACCTCACCGTAAGACCGGTTTGAGTTTATTTCTTGTATCCTTTCAAAAGTGCAAGGTGTCATGAGGAGTGTAGTAGAAATAGCTTCATGTCGAACCTTCAGGAAGAGATGCCGCGCGAGCTGCGTGGCGCCAAGGCAGCTCCGTTTACTGTAGAACACCGTGTGAGTACCTGGAGCGCGACGCTAAACCTTTTATCGATGCCAGTGCCTCGCTTTCGTACAACTGTACATAACCTTTGCTGCTTGCACCCAAAAGTGTACATTACAATTTCAAAAGGAAATGCCTTGCCAGAAATTTCTACCCTGCCTTTACTTCCGTCAGCCTTTTTATATTAACTCTACACGCCCTCTGCGGCAGAAGGTTTTTCCCGCATTGTTTCATTGGCATCGCTCCTTGATAAATAAATTTGGCCACAAAACCTAAACAATGATCATTTAGAGCTTGCATACCGAATTCCTCAATGTAGACCCAGAGCGGGCCAGCTGAGACCGTCGTGGGCGTGGGCCGGTCCTGGGCTTAGAGCCGCTGGCCCTGGCTAGTCCCTGGCTTGAAGCGGCAGGCCCGGACCGCTGGGGAGAAACAAATTGGGTCGTGCAGGGCTCTATGCTCTGCTGTCGTTTTCGTAAGCGTCAGGACAACTACACTTGTTTCAATTCAGACTACGAAGGCCGTGCTGTTGAATCACTTGCTGACTGAGAGAAGCTCTGCGGATTCCTACACGCTATGAGAATCAGTTTCAGCGAGGTTTTATTGGTAGCTGTAAAGAGCGACCTCATACCATTTCATGTTATTAAATCACAGCAATAGCAGAGTACACCAGAAAAATCTTGAGCCACTTGCCGAAGCTAGTAGAGACACATGTTCACACACAATTTGCAGCACAGCACATATAAAATTAGCAACACTGATGAATTTGTAATTAAAGTAACCAAATTTCATTGAAACAATCAGTCATATAACATAAGCAGTAAAATACCACGAAACATTGAGGTCTTAAAACACCTATATCAAGAACAGTAAAAACTGTGCAAAACAATAGATAGTAACGTGTAAAAACGGCACGTATGTCATTATTACGGTCATATTATATGGACGTTATCCTTGGGTTGTTGAAACAAAAGAAAAACAGCAACAGGCGATGAAATAATATTAGTGGTGTCAAAATGTTCCAAAACAGAACATTTTATTGCGAAATAAATGTTGTGAGCTATTTTAATTTCATGTGGTTTTGGTATCCGTATTTTTCACCATAATGTTGTATAAGATGGCTACTGAACAAGCTTGGCTTGCAGGCAAATTGAAATTGAGGTTCCTTGCTCTTGTAGTATTACTCGTTGGTACAGTAAACGGGGCAATGTTTATGAATGAGTACTACACGTGTCATGGTTCGTTTTAAAATCTTTATACTTTAAGAACTGATCCACCCCAAACCCTTTTAGAAGTCGAATAATTGGTTTTAAATGAGACCGATATGTAGAACACCAGGTTTACCAACTGTAGTTTACGTGACAATGAAAAAGACAGCACTAACCCATTTTTAAAACTGGGGTATCGAAGTCTGTTGGCTCACTAAAAACACACAGACAGTTTTATGCAGAGATTACTGGTATGTACGTTTATATGATGAGCAGAACCCAATATACCTAGGTTAGGAACTATTCAGTTGATGACTGTCGGTTTTCAGCCAGCATGGCAAACGCGACAGTCCTCTCTTTGTGAATAAAGTAACTTCCTCTACCATTTTCCGACACAAATAAGGCCGTACCACCAGCGGACATTACGGTTTTCACGCTACTTAGGCACGGAGGGAGATCACTGACACGCAGTGAAAATAAAATAGGCCTTACATTAAATTTATTACGGCTGTTCAGGATTATTTAAGGGTTCATAAGATGACTTAAGCCTGATTTTTCTTGATTGTCATTAAAATGAGTAAGGCTGACCAGAAATAACTAAGGGCAATTAGGCAATTAGGACTAATTACGATTAATTACGATGCACTATTTAATTGCAATCAAGATTAAAAACAGTAATAAAGAGAAATCATGTTACATTACTTAACCCTAATTCAGCTTATCTAGGATTGCACTAATTTCGCCCAAGATTATTTCCGACTAATTAGCTATACTAATTAGGTATTGTAACATGCATTGTAATATTTGCAGCACCCTGCGTCATTCTTTACACAGTGAGTCACGGTGTGCGTAACTCGGCCACTCATTCGTTCCATGAGTGCAAGATGAGCGGCTGGAAAGACTCCTTACGCATCACCTGCCAAGTCCCCCTAGGGAGTTTCTGCAGTAACTTTCATAGAACTCCGTGAGAAATTGTCACCGCGATAAAGCAAAACAATGGAGGCTTGAGATATGAACCATGGTCCTTGGTCAGTTCACGAAGGACATTGCAGTAACGTGCCTCGTCGAACGCATGAAAATGGGCAGAAAACGAGAGTTCAATAATGATATGCAAATATCATGATTAGGATTGAAACGTTAAAGTTTTCTCACTCATTATATTTATGTGCCCCCCCCCCCACCACCTTTTTAGAGGCTTAAGAGGCTTCTGGGTAGAACAAATGCCGCATATCACTTTTTAGCACTTGATGATCAAATTTGTTACAAAGCCCGTATTTCGTCCACACACAATTCACGTTCCATGCGCAATTGTTTCCCTCATTATCACTAAATTTTGCCTCTCTAGCCGGTATGGCTCTCCCAGGACAGCAGGCTGTATTCTGCGCCGTTTGTAGAACAAAGCTATAGCGCGGTGACATACCTTAATACAGAGGTTACACAGGTTACACTCTGAACTTCGCCTTCGCATCACCTCTATCCTGCCCTTTATTTTCGCCAAATGCAAACTATGTGCCTTGTTTAGTTCACCGAGGACGGCGGGCAATGCAATGGCGAGCCTCAAAGAACGGAATAAACAGGCACAGAACTATCATTCTGCATTATTTTCCAATGACCATGCTTAGGCCAGAAACGCTAAATTTGTTCAACACATGACTCCTAGCATGGCCCATACTTCTACCGAATGAGAAGTCAGTGTCACTCACAATTTGGTTAGCGTTCAGGGAAGCATCGCGGGTAACAAGTATAATGTGTTCGAGCAGATAGTGGAAGTATTTACATTGAGCGCAATTCTTCCGCACTCTAATATTTACGCATGTTCATCGGCCATTGAAAGACCCATTTTAGTAAATTTTGCACGATGCAAGGCATAAATGTCCACGTACAGAAGCCTAAATTCCTTGCCGCATGTTAAATACATTAAGCGCAATCTGGAGCTTCTGCTTACGCATTCTACTGCAAAGCCCGTCAATAAACGACCAACGTTGCCTTTCTCTTCAGGCTAAGCATGCTGTTTATATACGAAACTGTTGGAATTATGAGTAAAGCTCATATTGCCACAGAGACATTTAGGTGTCTTTTTTTGGTGAATACCCTGGAACAGTCGTCTGGTCATTTCCGAGTGCACTTGGAAAGCTTCGAAGGTCGTTTAACACTGTAGCTAAGATTTACCCTGGCAATAAGCACGTTCCTATGTAGTGTTAACAGATGCTGAATAATGCTACTAAATCATTTGTCTCCGTAATACGTCTTCATTGTCGTTTAATACGATCACCAGAGCGTTTTCAGAGAGCTCTCAAAAGGCGGGTCGAGTATGCCTCCTGTTTATCTATATTTATTGAGACGGAAACGTGCTGCATGACTGGTCTTTCTGCTCCTCGATACTGTAGTTGATCCAATACCCACATGAACAATGTTTTCGAGAAGCAATATAGCGAAGGCACAGAACTGTAACCAAAACTAACGCGAAATGTGAGTAAAGCACTGGTCCCGTATCGCATTTTCCTTTCTCGGTTTTTTATACTGCGTACCGGTCGGGTTAAAATTTACCCCTATGCTGACCGTGTTTTTGCATGTAAAAACTGGAGTATGTTTTTAATCCGTGTGAAGGTTGTGGGGGAGGACACTAGGACTATTTTAAGTGAAGCTTTATAGGCTCACAAGTGTCGGCGGTGGTGGTGGTGTCACGCTGAAAAGTGGGCTGATCCTGGCGATTGTGCAGAACGGGTCCAAGCTCAATGGCGCATACTAGTAACAAAAAAGACAGAGAAAGAGAGATATAAAGAAAGAGAGATAGAGAAAGAAAGATAGAAAAAAAGAGAGAAAGAAAATCACCACGAAGGTCAGATACACAGACGACAAGCTTCGCTTTCCCCATTTTCTCGACAGGGGCAGGGCTGATGATTTTTTTAGTCCCTTCACGAAGTTTTGGCGGCTAATCCTGAGGATAAATCCTGGGACTTCACCGGTTATTGCGCCAAGTGTCGTGTTTTCGAGAATATATGTCGCCTTATCTTGAATCGGTTGAACCATATTTCCTCGTAGAGTAGGAAACAAAGACGAGAAAACGTCGCAATGGCTGGTTTGCTAGTGCAGCTGAAGCTTCGGCAGAAGTGAAACAGGCTTACTGCTTGCATGCAAGGGTATACAAACAAATACTGCCACGCTACGTACACCGCTTTCACTGCTCAGCCAACTGGCAATTATAAATTGCTTAGTTGTGCGGCGAAACAAGCATTTACGGGATCCGCGCTGCCATATGTACTTCTTCTCATCGACTCCCGCTAAAGTCAACCCAGCGATATTCTGGCTGATGCGCCGCCACGGCGTGTTTTCCGATAGCGTGGCCGTGCCTGTCGCCAAATAGAGACTTAACTGGAAGGGGCGGAGCTTGTGAGGGCTGGCGGTGTATAATGGTAGTATTTAATCACGTGATTTTCAGCAAGGTTCTACATCACGTCGTTTTAAACTCCCTATCGGTGGTTCTCATTCGCGTGATCTAAAAATCCGTACGTCCTAAGTCGGCTAATGACATCCTTTTACTACGTTTTTTTAAAGATGGTCGTAAAACGATGTAATGTAGCGTATTTTACTCGAGCATGCCAGAGTAAGTTTTTTTGCAAGGGAGTTTTCAAAGCGCATAAGCGGCGGAAACCCCAATCTCAGTTCATTTGTGCTAACAGTGAAAGCCATGCGGGGATAGAATTATACATTACTTCTAATAAAACGTGCATACAGACTTTGTGCTGTAGCGCGAAGCAGGACGAGGGACCCAAGAAACCAGGACAAGAGCTTACTGCCAACTGACATTTTATTGTCTGATGCAAGGTTTTAAATACGAAAGAACAGAAGGGAAAAAATGACATAAACGACATAACGACTTCTGTTCTTTCCCATTTAAAACCTTGCAACAGACAATAAAATCTCAGTTGGTAGTAAGCGCTTGTCCTCCTTTCTTGTGTCCCTAGTCCGGCTTCGCGCTACACCTCACGGACTCATGGAAAACCTAACAGGCCAAACCAACACCTTTCTAACTGCAAACAGAGCTCCGAGGTTTCAATATATAAAGCAGGGCAGATACAACGGGCAGATACAACGCCACGTAAGCATCTGTGCCCTTGTTCCGTTCATTCACCGAAATATTAGAGGCATTTAAGACACTCTACGTACGCCGCGCTTCTCGTATCGCTTCTCGTATATTTTCGCATCGATGAAGAAAGGGACGCAAAAAAGGAAATGAAATTATTGCTTAGCCGGCAGTGTTGCCGCATTACTTTGATGGCGGTACAACTGCATTTCAACCGAGAGCATGCAGGCTCGCAGGTGCGCACGGATCGCCGTCATAGTTATTTGCTAATTTTGAATTCACTGATCTTCTTTGGTTAGAACCGAACCGGCTGAAAACAATTTCGGTTGGCCGCTTTCACGTTTGCGTTCTTTTTTTCTGTGTATATTACTGAACCCAGGCATAAAGTGTAATGACACTAAATGGTTTTTATTAGTCTGGACCACATTGTAAATGAGGCCGAAGCTGCAAGGAATATTTCCAGCAAAGATATGCTAGCGGGTTTTCTATCAGCGGCTTCCTGCATCAAATCTACTCTATCTTACCAGCAAAAACCCTCTCCAGAGTCGACTGTGCAATACCCCCACACTTTTAAGCGTCTCTACAGGTAACAGCTGAGGCCTTTCGTTGTGGGAGACTCCGCAATAATTTTGATCACCTGGTGGTCTGCAGTACTCACCCATGGGACGGTGGACGCAGTGTTTTTACGCTCGGCCCCCGTCCAAATGCAGCTCAGCCGGGTTTCCAACCCACGACCTCGCGCTCAGCTGCGGAACGCCTTAGCCACCGAGCCAATGTAACGGTTTTGCCATTAGTATGCCATCTTACGACCAGGCGAACAGTGAAACCACTAGCGTCTAAGGTTTAGCATTGTCCGTCACTATAATGACTCCCACAAAGGTGACCAGAGCAAAAAACTAGCAGTTTCGCAGGAAATTCGAAGCATCGATTGCGATAGCAAATTAGTATACAGCTATACGAATTGAGAATATTAGTTCTATCGGCAGTATGAACTTTCAAACATTCCCTTACAAACCAAAATAACAAGCACGGTGTCATGCGCGCATAGGTAAGTATGAACTCATCTTGCTCTATAACCCTGGAAACTAGCTGTCAAAATGCTGGAGTCAGGAAGAGCGGCAGCAGCAGCGACTAATTGGCTTTCGTGCTTGCTGTCTCTCGGTTCATCGCGAACTAATCACCGAAATCATTTCTTGTATTTGATCATCTGCTTCACTAGCTTCGTGTATTCTGATGTCTGTTGCTGCTATATTGCCATAATGTATTAATTACTGCATTGTTAAATTACTAATAGGAGGTCCCCCTGACAGTTCTTACAACTCCGGGTCCTCCTTCTGTACTAATGATGAATGATGTAATAAATAAAGCACAGCGCACACGAAGCTAGCGGCACTCGGCGTCGTGTACTTTCTTCACATCGCAGATCTCTTTGAACATGAGGCCCGCGCGGGCGCGCACTTTGTGCACGTCGCAGATCGCTGCCAAGTTATGGTACGCTGCCAAGTTACGGCGCTGTAAGCAGCAGCCGCAGCCGCCGCCGGAGTAGTATGCCCCCCCCCCCCCCTCTTCCTCGTCTCACCCCCGTACCTCGCGCCGCAGGAAACACCTGTCCTCTATTAAGAGACAGTTATCGCGTTGCACTTAACCCAACTTTTCACCCCTTTCCACAACAATCTCCAAGGAAACACCGCGCTTCCGCCCCGCATTTCTCCTTCGTGCGCGCAAGATTCCGCCGCGATCGTCGGCTGACCCTCGCAAACTTTATCTCGCACATACAGCGTACGGCGCGCGGCGACGACGTTATCGTGTTTGGATTTTATACGGAACATCACGGCATCGGCAATGCAGGAATGCGCTTGGAGTGTTCATATGTTTGCTTTCGCAAAAAAATATATCATGCGATCAGAACAATATGCTTCGAAACGGAGCAGCAAACGCGTTCTCGCTTTGTTTGGGCGGCCGCGCTGTGCATCCCAGTAAGACATTTTTCAAAGACAGCGACAACTACACGCGCGCCCTCTCGAGGGGTTCAAGGCGCATCGCTAGCAGACGATGCGCCGTTCGCTCCCGTGCATTTTGCGGGCGCCTTAAACCGCACTCATTGCAGGCTTGGACCGGTGAATTATTAACAAAGGGGGCCAAGCTGGTAAGGAAGCTTTAAACGACAGGGTCAATAACTTGAACGTGCCCGTAGCACGTTAAACGTTGAAATAAAACGCGTGCGTTTCCGATGCAGCTCATTCGTCGGAACAGTGGTCCACAGCCAGGTCATACAGGGCATTTTTTCCTAGTTGTTTGCATGTTTTGAAATTCAGTGTAACTTGAAGTAGAGATGATATTTGGGTCAGCTGATAGTGTTTCTTTCGTTGTTCGCAAAAATAGGCAGGTTATGGGCTTACTGAAACTTTCGGAAATGTCATTGCGCACCGAGTGCTCTAATAGAGCGCAGTGCATAATACGCGCTATTATCGGTTTCATTGCGTTTTTCACTATTTGGCAGTATTTCCACGGTTACATGGTCTTTTTGACCTAAATTTATTTTGTTTATATAATTCAATAGTAGCTTTCCTTAGGAGAGCGACAGAGAAACAACTTTATTTAGGTGAAATAAATTTCACGGAGGAAGAGTGGCCAGCGGTGCCTGGCCGCCACCTCCTCGGCTCGTTGAATGGTGCGGAGTTGTACGTTCCGTAGCACGCTTAGGGCTGGGAGCGGTCAGGAGATCTGGCTGGGGTGGGTCCTCGCTGCAGCCCCAGAGTATGTGGGCAAGGGTGGCGGTCGTGCCGCACTGCGAACAGTGTGGCCTAAAGAGGTCGCGGTATATGGGGCTGTATATGCGACCACTACGGCGACTTCGGCAAAGGCAACGACGAAAGCGTCTCCGAAAACACGGATGCGACAACAAAAAAGAAGTGAGACTGTTACTTAGGGGAAAGAGTGGCACTGCACCTGTGGATTATCAGCAACCTGACTACATTCCACGAACCATGGAATATAACATGCCTTCAAGTGTCCTTGAGGCGCCAATTTTAATTTTTATCTGTTTTTAATGAAATGCGTTTATTCGAAGACCTGCCCCTTTTACTACCGGCACCGCCTGCATGCTCCGTGTACATTTGCAAGCCCTGCAGATATAACCCACTTCCAGATAAATTTGGGGGGTTTCTGCACCTATAGGCTCTAAAACCAGATTATAGCCAGAGAAGCTGAGTTAGGTGGTTTGTTGTAGAGATGCAGGAGAATGAAGGAACACTCATTCAAAAATTGGCTTTTATATTGCAGGAATGCAGAACAAACTTTTTCCTTGAAAGGCTTACTGTAAGCATTGATTTGAAGCATGTCCTATAGTAGGATACAATTAAAATAAAATAAAAACAGTAGTTAAGAAATAGCAGTATTGTCCACAGCGTCCTGTGGCACTCCGCTGATCAATATAACAATAAAAACAGCTCTTTGACGTTCGACTTTAACAAGGAAGCCAGATGCATAAACATTCTTAAGCTTATAATTTCTTATGGCCGCTGGAGCAATGAAGCATGTCATTGAACCTAAGCTCCCACACAATTAAAAACCACAAAAATGACTGTCTCAGGGTACCCGCAGAAATAGCAGATATCGATGTTGGCTAGAGTACTCACAGCATTAATATAATGCACGACACAAAATAACTGTCACTTAATAAGACACTTCATAACAAAGACCGCATGTTTCATACTAACAATAAAGCTTTTTTTATTTCTTTTTTTCACTCAACCGTGAGAAACACCGCACTGCACTTAAATCACACAGAAGCAAACTTACCAAACTGCAGGGAACAAGAAAGAAGCAGTACATCCAATGCGAGACCACAGGTATGAACAAAAGTAAAAGAACTTCTTTCCGTCCTCCGCGCGGTCGCGGCAACTGAAGGCACAGCAGCCCGGCATACTAGCACGTCACGCTGCATACGTTAAATTGAAACATATAATTACTGCGTCAGCTCAAGCAAGCAACAGGTACATACGCACTTCTAGTTTACAAAACCAATGCAACAGAGGCGCGTGAAGTACTTCCTGCTCACCAAGCTCCACGCCCGAAAAGTCATGACATCCATACATTCCGCCGGCAGAAGGACCACTGCTTGACCCTTGGGCGGGTGGCGAAGGCGAAAAGGTCACGTGTCGGCAACCGGTCTATCGAAAGGTCGCCGGCGGCTAGATCAAGACCTTTCCCTACTTTTGAAAGATAGAGGTGCTTTACGGCCCATGCGACTGCAGCGCCGCCGCGATCTTACAAGACCTGGCGTCGCCATGCTAGGGTGGCTAGAAGGGGAGGTGTGAATACCGGCGGCGCTTTCCTTCGGGCGCGCGTGACCCCCTTGCGCACCGATGCCACCAGGGGGAATGTGGCGCTGCCGCTCGCGACGCGGTAAAGCCACGCTGGTCTGCGCCTCCGTGCCTCCGCTGTCAGTTTGGTCTCCTCGCCTCTTTTGGAGTGTTCCTCGCGAAATTCCGTCATTCGAAGGCGAGATGCAGTCGTCAGTGAAAAAGAAGATGGAGCGTTGGTGCTTTGTGCCTGCATGTGATACTGGGTACAGGAAAACCTCAGAAAAAGTATCTCTCTTCCGTGCCCCTGCCTGCAAACAAGCGTTTGCCAAATGGGCTCGAGCGATGCCAAGGGCCGACAAAGCATTGCAGGAGAACTCGGCAGTTTGTTATGTTGGCACCAAAGTTATGTTGAGCACCACAGCGACGCACGGCTAGTCTATTACATTGCATGTTATGAGGCGAGAAGGCATGTTTTGCCCACACATTGTGAAGACTGCAAAGCAGCATGTATTAGCGACAAAGGCAATATCCCCAGGGAACTTCCATCAGAGGCATCCAAAGAGTGGCACGTTGGGGGCCTTTTATATCCCTCGGAATCGTTCTATGAACTGGTCAATGCCGTTGAAAACAAACTCACTCGTGCATGCAGTGTAACACGCTTGCATGCCAAAGCTGTGGCCGAGATTTTGCAGTCAATTGGTGATATGCCAAAAATTGTTTCCCGAGACCATTTTGCTGCCCTGACAGCATCAGTTATCCGTTTTTATTGCCTCACAAGGATTCACTTTTTGCTTAAAGGTGTGACTCAGCAGGGAAGTGAAAAGAAACGGGAAACACTGAAACCTTGTGTGTTGTAAAGTTTCCCAATTTTTTTCCTCACTTGTAAATAAATTATTTCATGACCAGATCTATTGCTTCACTATCTGAAATCATGGGAAATTGCTTATATGAGCGTCAAAATGGCATGCTACATGTCTGCAAGCCAGTGGCGCACCGACGGGGGGGGGGGGGGGGGGGTTTGGGGGTTGGAACCCCCGGCCTGAGGCCGAGTTAACCCCCCCCCCCTTTTTGTTTAACCCCTATTCTTTCCTTACGCCTTTGAGTTCTGCAACTAAGATGTGAGACGCGCAACCATCTGCACTCTCGCAAACTGGCGCAAAAAGCTCATTCTTTGACAATTTCCCGTGAAGACATTGAAATTAGTGCTGTTTAGATGGTATTGGCAAACTAAAGCAAACTCTCAACCCCCCCCCCCCCCCCCCCCCAGGCAGAGATCCTGGGTGCGCTACTGCTGCAAGCGCAGAAAAAAAAGTGGTTCGTAAATACGTTGTAACGTTATCAGATAATGTTTGCAGTTTACAGGTCCTACGGCACGCATAGGGTGATTGCTGATCTCGAGGCAGACGATCGCATTTTCAGGGAGGCGTAATGCAAGGCGCCCGTGTGCCGTATGATGTCAGTGCGCGTTAAAGAACCCGAAGTGCTCAAATTATTTCGAAGCCCCCCACTAGCCCCTAACACCCCGAGCCGCTTCACGAAATGTGCCCAGACAAAACGCGTTTGAATCTCGATACGATGCGAACTGGACCCGTAAAATTTCACAGGAGTAAGCATGTGGCCTGACATAACATTGTTTTCATGATAAAGATTTATTCTTTGTCGCTCGCAGAAAGCGCGCGATATCCGAAACGGGCTCACTTTCACTTCGGTGGTAGAGATGCAGCCGACACGAGGCTGGCGATGCTATCATTTCGGCAGTGTGCCTTCCCGCGCCTCAGTCAACAGCGCCGCCCTGCGGCATCGGTGCGCTGAGGGGTCACGCTTGCGCCACCGGTATTCACACTTCCCCTTCTAGCCACCCTAGCCATGCATTCGCGTGAAGCGGATGCATGGCGGCGCATGCGTGCTTGCGGTACCCCAGTACCGCTGTCAAGCTCAGAGTTTTTGTTCCTCCAATGTTGACAGGTACGCGTTTTGCACAAGCGAATCTTGCAATCCACTGCAGGATACACTGAGTGCTGAAAAGGGACTTTCACGCTGAAAAGCTCATTCCTTAGGTAGCATTTCGGCACATGTCCTAGCTTGACGCTGTATGTTTTGAAACTCATTGACAGCGGCTCGATAACTGTATTAACGTTAAAATATCGAAAGCGGAAAAATCTTTAGCGTAGAGCTGTATTTCATTGCCATAAAGATATTTAAATTTTCCAATAAACTAAAGTAGTGCGTTATGTCTTGGATATTTTGACCCTCCTTCCCCCTCACATTTGTTATAGGCATGGTGGTTCTCGCTTAAATGTAGTGACTTGCTCTCAGTCAATATTTTTCATTGCAGGTTTCAGAACTGCTGCCATGTACGTTCGTGGGCCACTTCCCAACGGTACATTTCCCCCAGATTATTGCCAAATAGAATTTTTAACCCACTGCTTCAACACAACAATTTACAAGCCATACAACTGGAACTGCTCTGTAAGTGAGACAATTGGACAGCTGGAGGAGTAGAAGGAAGAAAGGCTGGAAAGTAGAAGGAGGAGAATGCATGAACGATTCGGACATGTTCGTAATAAATTTTCCTCAATATTGCCCTGTTTATTGTCTACATTCTCTTCATTTGCATAATCCAACAAAACGATAATTTATTGGAATACGATTTTAAGAATATATGATATTTCCTATTGCTTAGGAAAATACTTGTTAAACTCTAAAGTCAAATCAAGTATCAAGATTACTTTTGCGGCCCCTAAACCAGCTCTAACATCTTTTTAAACGAACGTAATTCATACCAGGCACCACTGAAAATCTGCCTCATGTACGTACGTCACACAATCATCGTTATGCGCGTCCGCGAAATGGCAATACTTGGCCTACCTAATGGTTAACATTGTATGTCTGGAAAGGTTACAAATGTTTGGCTTAAGAATAGAATTTATGCTCGTCAAGACAACATTGCCAGTACAACATTTGGCTATCATGTATTTTATCACTGCGTAATTTAGTACAGAATATGCCCGGCAGCCTTGACCCCTAGTATGTTAATAAAAACAGCCGTGCGTAAAAGTATCGTAGCGGACAAATTTTGCTGCTTCTTGCTTACCTAATGATTAGGAGTGTAGGCATAGAAAAGTTATAGCGGTGCGCTTTAATAAAGGAACTATTATCTTGATAAAAGCTATTTGTTCAATGAGGATATTTGGTTATCAGTTATTTTACCACTGAGCAAGTGCGTGAACCTTACCTGGTGCCGGCACCGTCACCACATATATGGGTAGTGAAAATGTCAGTGTTTTAAAGTATCTGTGAGTGTCAGAACACAGTCGGCGTCTACAGATTAGAGCACTGCACAGGCCAATTTTTTCAGCCGGGGCCCGGCCCGGGCCCGTTTTTACGTTGGGCTGCCCGCCCGAAAGTTTTATGGCGAGACCCGGACCAGGCCCGGGCCAGGAAATAATTTGCGTTACCCGCCCGGCCCGGCCCGCCACCCCTTTACCTAAGGCCCGAGCCCGGCCGCGTATTTCCAATTGCTAGTAGGTACAGCGTTTGACCGCTGGCGCCACGCTGCGCCGCTCGCGCGTACCGCGTTTCTAGGTGGTTTATTTCGCCGAGGGCGCTCAAACGCAATCATATGGTTCGCATGAATGCAACCCTTGGAAGCGTGGCTGTATGGCTGAGTGGCTACGGCGCTCGCTTTGGTATCTTATGTACGCTGGTTCGAATCCCGCCCGGGTTAGAATTTGTTTTCCTAATATCACGCTTTTCTTTTTTTTCCTCTCTGTTTGCCAGCGCGGTCGCTTGAACCCCGGTGCCACGGCGGCAGCCGTGGTGCTGGGCACCGACGCGAAGCGGCGGTCGTTGGGGTGTTGCGGAGCGCAGCGTAGCAACACATCAAATAAAAAAATACTGCTCCAGTCAGGTACACTGCTCCCTCCCTGATAGTGAGATTATATTTGGATCATCAAAACAGTGATGCGTTTATAATACCACCGATCCCAACAGCAGGCTAGTCACCACCAGCCCAGCGTTTTCTCCGTCAACGCTTCCTCCGTTCCAACGGCGGCGGCTAGAAACATGGTACGCGCGAGCGGCGCAGCGTGGCGCCAGCGGTCAAACGCTGTACCTACTAGCAATTGGAGTGATGCACCCCGGCCCGGCCCGACTCGAAACCGGCCCGAGACCGAAGAAGACCACCCAGCGGCATTAAAAAAAATTAAATAAAGAAGATAATGATAGGAATTTATTCTTAAGGCACAAATACATGTCATATGCAATTATAAACACCAGTTGAGCGGTCTCAACGCAAATACCAGCGCGCAAAGTAGTAGGAATGATCCTGCCGAGCAGTATCGCCAGCGGTTTCCAACGGCGCGTTCTTGATGCGGCCCAATACACTTCTATCGCGGCGCCGCCACAGTATTTTTCCACGTCGGGCGCCTCACTGCAAAGCATGCGCCACCCCAGCCACTCGTCCCACCTCAACCGTATTCTAGTACACGGTAGCGCAGCTACGACCCGTCTTGAGCGCAGCGCATTAATGGAGTAAATGGAGAAAGAAAGCTTCTCGTTCCTCCATGGTGCAGCGTAATGTGCTGCTGTAAGGCGGCCGGTTGAGAACATTCGTATAATCATGGATGGACGCAGTGCCATATTTCAGCCGCATGACCAATGATATTATCTTACCAGTCATCGTTTTACCAATTCGCCTTTGAAGAATCTGGAAGTGGCGAACGCGCTTGCACCGCGCTGAAAGCATTAATTACATTGATTTAGGTAAGCAATACAAGGGCGTGCTTTGGTTTGAGGTGACTTCGGTCTTTCTGGAATTTTACATTCTGTTCAAGCAGCGCAAAATAAGACGGAAGACGAAAAGGCAAGTACACAGGAGTCGCACTGCTAGCTTCCAGCTGCGCCTGGGCAACATATTTTTCAGATTCGAGACGCGCGAGGATAACTTGCTGCACGTTACATGCACACCACTAGAAAGTCCGAGCCCGGCCCGGGCCCGGGTCAAAAACCACATGCCGTGCCCGAGCCCGTGAAAAAACTGCCCTACCCAGCCCGACCCGGCCCACGGGCTGGGCCGGGCTCGGGCTTTCGGGTAAGCTCGAGCCCGTGCAGTGCTGTACTACAGATACGGTGTTCCCGGTAGGTGACAGCAAACTTCGAGATCATCGCGTGTTTTCTGATAGCGTATGGCGAGTACTCATTCTTGACGGTGCGTATTTCGTGTATTTATAGTCCAGCGCAAGTGACCACGTTGAATGAGCATGTTTTCGTGACCTGAACCTGGTTTTCCTTGACGGTCGTCAAGTAGTGCTGCTGAGGGTTTTATTTGTGTTTAGCTATGAAACCTGATGGTGACAGGTCCAGGAAATTTTCCTTCTATCACAATCTGGAGCGTGTGAGTTCCTCCCACAACTTATTGCCACCGTTGAAATTAGTTATGCGTGAGGCGTGTTCTGCAGTGGGGATTTACTTGCAAAGAGCACTCGGGTATTGCCTGGGGAAAATGTGCCGCAATCGCACCGGACTGGGGAAAGCGTGTGTCTACCAATTGTCGCCAGACGACTACCTGGCGACGTTTCAGTTTGGGGTGAGGTGGGGGCAATATCCTCCTGCCTAACTGGTAGCGCTTGGGGTTATCATTACATCTGACTAAGCGTTCTCGCGTGTTTCGCACCAGGAGGTCCGAACTCGAAGAGGGTGTCTCAGACTCTGCGCGGCGGGTCAGTTCTCGGGCAGAGCGGTGTGCCACCTCATTCAAGTTAGGGGGGCCCTCGTCGGTGGGGGTGGCGACGTGCGCTGGGAACCACATGATCGTGGTGCTATCGAAGTGCTGTCGACCAGCTTTTCTTAGGATCTCAAGAACTTCGGAGGAAACGCGCCCCCGCGTGTAGTTACGAACTGTGGATTGTGAGTCGCTAAGAACTTACCTCGCAGAGGGGGTCGGTAAGCGCAAGCGCAATCGCAACCTCCTCCACTGTATCTGGGTATTCTGTGTTGACACCACGCGCGTGCGTGAGCCGGGAGTTAACGTCTACGACTACCGCCGTGAACCGGTGTTCTTTTGTGTACTACTGCAGCGTCTACAAAGCGCGTAGTCGTCTTCCCACCAAAGGAGCGCAGCAGTGCCTTGGCACGGGCCTGGCGTCGGCCCCCGTTATGTTCGGGGTGCATGTTTCGAGGGACAGGGGAGATGATCTGCGTGCCGCTGATGTCGGGTGGAATGGCCTGTTTAAAGCCGTGTTGGACATGGTAATTGAACCCGAGTTTCTGCAGTATATGTACCGACCCGTGGCTGTCAGAGACATGCGTTCGAGTTGCGAGGCTCTTTGCGCATCCGCGATTTCCTCAAGCGTGTTTTATACCCCCAGCTGTAGCAGACGAGAAGTGCTCGTGGACTCCGGTAGGCCAAGGGCGATCTTGTAAGTCTTGCTGATAATGGTGTTGAGTTTCTCCCTTTCGGTGACGTTCCAGTTGTGGAAGGTAGCCACATAAGTAATGTGGCTGATTGCGAAGCAGTGTATGAGGCGTATGACGCTGTCCTCCTTCACGCCCGTGTGCTTGTTTGTAATGCGTTTGATAGGGCGGGTAGCCGCTGTCCCCTTGCCTTCGATCTTGCGGATAGCTTTTGCGTTTGACCCGTTGGCTGCTATATGCATGCCGAGGATGCGCATCGTCGGGACTCGGAGAATACAGGAGCCGTCTTGCGTATGCAGCAGTATTTTCTCACATAGGGTCTTGTTCGTAACCTTGTCGGGACTAGGTTCTGATTTGCCATTAAGGTCGTGGAGAGCTGGGCGGATCTCTGACTAGTGAAATTCTTCATCGAGCGCCGCGTTTGGCTCGCCGGTGTAATCTCCTTGTTGGACATTGGGTCTTTAAGGAAAGTACTTGTCTAGCAGCCGTGTCACAATCTGTTGACCAGTCGTGGTAGCCCGTTCCTTGTGCAAAAGGAAGCATTTTTAAAAAATGCTTCCCATATAGTTACGCCAACCGCATCGCCCCAGGGTCGCCTTCGCCGCAGTAGTCTATGTCCCAGATTGCTGGACTTGACATGCTTGCTCGCACGAGCAAACGCCGCTGGCGTTCAGCGACGCATAGACGCAACGCGCAGAGTGATACATTTTAGTGACCGTACTTCTTGCGTAGCTTCCACAGCGTTGCACCTGATGTATGAAACGGAGTATAATTCATCTCTGACATAGATTGATTGCTTCAAGCGCTATCAGAATGACTGCTTTCGCTTATGTAAAGCTAGTCGCGATTCGCACAGGCTGTTCTGTATACAACGCTTGCAACATATCGTCTGCAGCTTCACATGTATATGTTCATGCTGCAACTAGTGGGCCGAAACGTGGGACATTGACTTCATAGGGTTTCAGAGCAAATGCGATCGCCTTGCTCACTCAAGGGACATAGGCGAGGGTCGTGCCTGCTCGAGGGCGCTTGGCCGGCAATGTGGCAGGCCTCGACGATATTTCATCGAATGAATGAAAATTTCCTTCAGTTATGCTCACTCGGATGTAGTCTGTGCAAGTCATTGTCAGAAATCTGGTCGCCAGGATTAAAGCAAAAATTTTACAGCGATCACGGCAAATTTGCTCTACGTAGGACGCTCAGGGCAGTGGCGTATCATTTGGGGGGGACTGACCGGGCTTCTGACAACCCCCCCCCCCCCCCGTCCACAGTTTCGTTTTTTTTTTCTTTTTTACGGCCGGCGCCCTGACCCCTGTTGGGTCTAGCACGTCGCCCATTAACAAAGGCGCGTATCCTGCACACGTGGGGCTATTATGGTCATTCGCGTGTCATCGCTTCTCCGACGCCTGGGAGCTTCAAAAGAACGAAGCACCGCAGTCAAGACGATCGCGGTGCTTTAGCTCCCCCACCCCCAAAAAAATATCCGGGCAACGCGCCTGGCTCAAAGTACATCGCGAACATTCTGAGTGCGGTTACCCGAAAGTGTTTCATTCGTGGCGTAGAACATCGTTCAGGTTGGCCAGTGACCTCGCTTGGCCGCGCGTCCTTGAGTTGACGCTGCCATTCAACATGTACCCAAGAGGAGGCCTAGCCACGTGTTCTGAAAACCTATGATGCGTGTCTCACATATGTTCCTGCCTGCCCGTTGCATCATGAACTGGTACATGTGAAGGACACTGTGTAGAATTGTTTTCGGCGCAAACTGCTACTACGTTTACATCAACAAAAGTTGCAATTTCGAAAAAAGGGCTTGCAGCATGTGTATGACGTGAAAACGAAAAATGGCGCGTGCGACGTACTTGCGGAAGACGTGGCAGCCTCCAACAATGGCACTGGCCTTCTTGGACAAGGCTGTCGCTATCGCCAAGAATCCGGATTTTACAGTAGTATATCGGGGGCTTGCTACCGAGGCTACAGATAAAGCCGAATCGCAGCGATGACATTATTGCATCTGCATACGGAAGATGCCTAGGTCGGACTTCTAACAGTTACTCTTTGCAAACAACGCTGCGGTATAAATGAGTGGGAACTCTTCATTAGTTGTATGCAATAACATCTTTATAGCGAAGTTGAAGGGGGAGTCAAAATTACGTCATTATATTCATTACTGCCATCACTGCAATATATGCGCAATGTCGCGCACAAATTTGAACTTGCATAGAAGAAGACGGCTTTCGGCCAGCAGAAGCACTACATGGCCACGTGCTCGCTGAACTTCTAATGAAACATCAAAAGAAACTTCGGCGTCCTTAACATACAAATTAGCATCTGACACGATTGCCTTTACGATAGCTGCCTTCTGTTTCAATGTGATGAGCTTTCGTTACCACTTTTAGTTCGGTCGTCTCTAGCACCGCGAAACAGGCGAAACGGCGACGCGGTTGAATGAGTTGCACGCTACGACACTAACAATGTTCGTCGTGTTCGAGCAGCACGTGGTACACAAAGGGAGGCGTGGCCTCTGAAATTGCACAGGCGCAATCTCCGAGGCCGCGCCTATAGCTGCACTAACTAGCCTGCGCGCTGCCGCAGTGAGAGAAATTGCGATGGCGATGTATAGTCTGTTAAGCGCAACTACGCGTAGAGGTGGATTCAACGCAAATACCTAAAAGTTTTAAAATCGGCCCGAATGTGTGTGCTCTACCCTGCGGAAAGCAGAAGCGAGCCTGCAAGGGTCGGGCATTTCTTGTTTCGGAAAAAATCAACTTTGGTGTATCTATTGGCAGGATAACTTTACTTCGTTGAAACGCGGTTATAAAACAATGGATATGTTCGGGGATTTCAGAGGGAATGTCGTTTTGTTGTATACAATTTGTTATATCCCGTTTCGTTATAACGAAGTTTCACTGTAACATATTTGTCAATCTTTTGTCTTACCTTCTAATTGCAGGTGCCAAATCTGAGGTCGAGCATCATTGCAACAGGCAGAATTTTCTGCGGGTGCATCGGCCTGTGGAACTGTCTAGGCCAGCTCCCTGAATCGTAGAGTGACCAATTTGTGATAACAGACAGCCACAATGCGAAACTCTAGGAGGTGCATTAGAAACGTTTTGCTTATGTAGCGGTGTTTTACTGATTTATTAAAAATTCTTTCAAACCTTTGGCCACATTAGCGCTTCATTTGTGTGAATAATCATGCTTTATGTTAAGCGTACGTGGCTGTGACCGGTGTTCATCGCTTTTGTGGCTTTGCCAATATTTCAGTGATGCTATGGTGGGTTGTAAGAAATGGGCCATAGGGATTGGTGCTGCTGGTAAAGCCAAGCTTTGATGATTATTGTGGTTTATTGGCGCAAGGGCCAGATGTGGCCAAAGAGCGCCAAGACGATGGTAATGGCAGGTTGGTGGTATAAGGATACTCAATTTTATGAACATTAGATGTGGCATGGCTGTAAAGGGCCTAAAAACAGTCGCTGCATGTAAAGTGCGTAAAATCTATACGTAATAAGATTATGGCAATGACTAATTATGTGTACTATGGACATGAACAATGCATTGTGAAGGAATGATACGACTTGCAAAATATTAAAGATGCGAGAATTGGCCAGAAGCAGAAGTGCCTAAACAAAGCCCTTGAAACACAAGGGCCTGGAGGCATGTGCTATAAAAAACTATCACAACAACATCATCTGGAGAGAGGATGCGCTATGAACTTATTGGGTTAATAACATGTAGCACAACATCTTTGAAGAATGCGAGGACTGCGTTGGTGCTAAAAAGCGGTTCTTTACCGAGAAACAGCGGGATGGAGAGGGACACAATAGCGATATGCTAGCGGAAAATGTTTCTTTCTTTCTCTTTCGGCTTCCGACACTCCAAGAGGACGTGGAGGGCGGTGAACCTGTCGCCACATCTACCACAGGTAGGAGGATCAGTACCAATCAATAGAGAATTGTTAGTACCATATGTGTGTCCTATTCTGAGACGACAGAATAGGACATCGGTTCGTCGTGTTTTAGTTGTACAGGGCCAGAACCCTAACTGTGGCTTAATCAAGTGGAGCTTATTATTTGCTTCGGCGTCCCACAAGCGTTGCCAGTGGCTTCGCAGTTTGTTTCGTAGGAAAGGCTTCAGATCTGTAGCAGGGATAGCAGCGGGAAGACCAGTACCTTGCGATGCCATTGATTTGGCGATTTCGTCGGCAAGCACATTACCCTCGATTCCTCTATGGCCGGGAACCCAGCATATTATTACATGTCTATGAGATAGGTAAATGTTACACAAGAGTGAGTAAAGCTCAATAAAAACAAGATTCTTATGCTTTTGTAAAGATGTTAGCGCTCTTACAAGACTCAACAAGTCTGTGAATATTGTTGCCTTTTGTAGTTTCAATTGGTCTATATCTTTCACTGCAGAAAGTACTGCGTAGGCTTCTGCTGTGAAGATACTTGTTAGGGGGTTCAGTACGCCAGATTTAGAAAAAGAGGGGCCAACAGCCGCGTAAGATACGCCAGCATGGGACTTGGATGCGTCAGTGTAGAATTCCGAGCACGAGTACTTCGATTGAAGTTCGCGGAAATGCATTGCAATTTCGAGCTCGGGAGCGTGCTTTGTGACCTCTACAAAGGATAGATCACACTCTATCACCTGCCACTCCCAGGGCGGTGACATCTTAGCTGGAGGCATTAGGCTATGTTCTAGAAGTGGGACATCCATCTCTTCGCTGAGTTCTCTTACACGCAGTGAGAAAGGCCGCCTCATAGAGGGTCGATTATAGAGAAGCGTTGCACACTTCGAATCATTAATGGTTACAGAACAAGGATGTTCCCGATCGGAGTGCACCTTGAGAAAATAGGTTAAGCTGATGTATGTTCTCTGGAGATGGAGTGACCACTCATTGCATTCTACGTATAAGCTTCCGACGGGGCTTGTTCTGAATGCGCCAGTGGCCAGGCGGATACCTAGATGGTGGACAGGATCTAGCATTTTTAGCGCGCTCGAGGCGGCAGACTGATATACTACGGCACCATAATCCAATCGTGACTGAATGAGGCTCTTGTAAAGATTCATCAAACACTTCCGGTCGCTGCCCCAGGATGCGCGAGATAAACTTTTTAGTAAGTTCAATGTTTTTAGGCATTTCGCCTTGAGATGTTTTATGTGGTGGGTGAAAGTAAGCTTAGAGTCGATTATGATGCCTAAAAACTTGTGCTCTTTGTTCATAGGTATTTGTTGTCCATACATTTCGATAGTAGGATCTGCAACGAGGCCTTTCTTCCTGGTGAAAAGAACACAAGAACTTTTGTGGGGGTTTACTTTGAACCCGTTTTCGTCTACCCACTTAGACACTTTGTTCAACCCCTGCTGTACCTGTCTCTCGCACACTGCGAGGTTACAGGACTTGAAGCCTATTTGTATATCGCCCACACAGATGGAATAAAAAATAGCGGGTGGTAACGAAGCACGAAGCGTGTTCATTTTAACGATAAAGAGTGTGCAGCTGAGCACGCCTCCCTGGGGTACACCAGTTTCCTGCGTAGAAGGTCGTGATAAAACATTGCCAACTCGAACAAGGAATGTGCGATTCAGCAGATAACTTTCAATCACATTTAACATATTATCACGTATACCATAGTGGGAGAGGTCTCTCAGTATTCCGAACCGCCATGTGGTGTTGTAGGCCTTTTCCATGTCTAGGAATACAGACAGAAAGAACTGTTTGTGAACAAAAGCTTCGCGTAACTGCGCCTCAATACGTATCAAATGGACAGTGGTGGATCGACCCTCGCGAAAACCGCACTGGTATGGGTCAAGCAGTTTGTTTGATTCTAGGAAATGTAGTATGCGACGGTTTATCATTTTTTCGAAGACTTTGCAGAAACAGCTTTTGCAGGAATTATAATGACCTCTTTCCAGGCAGACGGGATCTCGCCGGAAGACCATACGGCGTTGTAGAGGGAAAGGAGGGTTTTTTGTGTTTCATGGGGAAGGTGCTTCAGTATTTCATATATTACACGGTCAGCTCCTGGAGCAGAATTATTGCAGCAGTTTAGGGATGCCTGTAGCTCAGCTAATATTAATGGTTCGTTATATGCCTCGTGTTTTTTGCATTTTCGTTCCAGCTTCTGTCCTTATATTCTGGCTTTGTATCATTTAAATGTTTCGGAGTAGTGCAATGAGCTGGACACATGTTCAAAATGTGCCCCCAGGAAGTTCGCTTGGTCTTCCAAGCTGTCGCCCTGTGTGCTTACCAAAGGGAGTGAATATGTTTGTCGTCCTCTTACCTTATTTACCCTGATCCAGACTTTGGATTCATCTGTATACGAGTTCATAGCTGATAAAAACTTCTGCCAGCTCTCTCTTCTGGCCTGTCGGCGCGTTCTCCTGGCTTGGGACTTTAGCTTCTTAATATTGACAAGATTCTCCACAGTAGGAGACTCACGTAGCAACCCCCACGCTTTGTTCTGTTTCCTACGAGCGTTCCTACATTCGTCGTTCCACCATGGGACACGGCGTTTGCATGCCACACCACTCATTTCGGATATGCATTTAGAAGCGGTATCAATTATGAAGGTAGTGAAATACTCCACAGCAGCATCAATTCCTAACGAAGACATGTCAGCCCAGGAGATACTACTAGTAAGAGTTCGGAATTTCTCCCAATCGGCTGTATCAACCTTCCATCGAGGGGCTTGTGGTGAGGAATCATTTTCTTTGGTTGTTCTCAGTAGCATTGGGATGTGATCACTCCCGTAAGGATTTTTGGTAACTTCCCATTTAAGTTCAGAAAATAGAGACGGGAAAGCTATGCTAACATCAATACAAGAAAATGTTCTGTTTGCGATACCGTAAAAAGTAGGTTTCTTTTTATTCAGGAAACACGCACCAGACGAGAAAAGAAATTCTTCAACAAGACGACCTCGCGCATCGATAGGAGAGTCGCCCCACAGACTGCTGTGCGCATTGACATCGCCAAGAACAAGATAAGGTTGTGGCAATTCGTCTATAAAGGACTGAAATTCATGTTTGTGTAAGTGGTAATGTGGGGTAGGTAAAGCGAGCAAATGGTCATGAGTTTGTCTAGAAGAACAAGTCGAACTGCCACTGCTTCAAGGGGCGTTTGTAGCTGCAAACGTTGACATGCTATGCTTTTGTGAATTACAATGGCAAAACCACCTGATGATGCGAGATCATCATCGCGATCTTTACGAAACGTAACATAATGTCGGAGAAAGTAAGTTTTAAGTTCGTTTCCTGTACACATAGCACTTTTGGATTGTGTTGGTAAAGAAGTTCTTGGATATCGTCGAGGTTCCTAAGAAGGCTTCTGACGTTCCATTGCACAATTTGCGCGTCTACAGTAAAGTTAAATTGGTGCTGTGTGTACGAAAAAGAACGTGTTTTAGCCTACAGAGCCGTTTGCGGCCCTGTAATTTTGGTTTTGTCTTTTCTAGAGCGGTCCAAAGAATTTGGCCGCTCTTTAGGTGCTGGCTGCACCACCTTGCTTGGAGTAGGGTCCATAGCCTTTTGCGAAGCGCTGGACACTCGCTCTAACGAGCGATGTGTACGTCGTGTAGCCTTCGCCTCGAGGGACGAAGGCTGTGGCCTCACCAGCCCGGAGGCCGATGGGTCCTCCTTAGCCTCTGAGCTGCGATGGCTGCTGCCAGCGCTAGTGGAGGCCTCTGGTGTGGCCGATTTCGAGAAAGCAGGGCAGCCTTAGCTGCTCCCACCATGGGGGCGGGTGGCAGTCGCCTCAGTACACTGCGCGTGCCTTGGGCGACCGCCGGGGTCCGTCGTGATGCTGCCCCCTGTTGCACCACTTCGGCAAAAGAAGTTTTCATTGAAAATGAAGGTGAAAGACGCTGTCGTGCTTCCCTGAAACTGATGTTCTCTTTGACTTTGATAGTGATTATCTCTTTTTCTTTCTTCCAGGCTGCGCAAGATCTGGAATATGCGGGGTGGTTGCCATCGCAGTTCGCGCAATGGGCCTCAGCAGTACAATCATCAGCAGAGTGATCTTTTGTAGCGCATTTCGCACAAGTTATTCGTCCTCGGCAGCTTTGAGAGGCATGGCCAAATCTCTGACACTTGTAGCAGCCTCGTGATTTTGGATTTGGAATGTAAGGTCTTACACGCAGTTTAAAGTAGCCTGTTTCTATTGCATCTGGGAGTGTGCTAGAGCCAAAAGTAAGTACTATGTGTTTGGTTGGTAGTTCTTTGTTGTCGCGCCTGATTTTTATGCGTTGTACATCTACAACGTTTTCTTCTTTCCATCCATTCAGGAGTTCTTCTTCAGTCAAATCCATGAAGACGTCGTCTGAAACCACACCCTTGACGGTGTTCAATGTTCGGTGTGCGCTGACAGATACGGTTTGATCGCCAAATGCCACCAGGTTTGTTAGTTTCTCGTACTGCATTTTGTCTTTTACCTCAATCAGAAGGTCACCACTTGCCATCTTGGTGGCTTTATAGCCACTTCCAATGACCTCCGTGAGACATTTTGACACCAAGAAGGGTGAAATGTTTGTGGCTTTTTTTGTCGGTGTTTGCACAGTGAATCAAGTGGAAACGTGGGAAAATTTCCGTGGCCTTTGCGAAGAAGTTGAAGGATTCATCAGTGCGCCCTCTTTTTATGAGAGGGCGATCAGGGAGTTTGGGGTACGAGGAAGCCATACAAATTAGAGTGACTTCGGCAGCGGTGCCAGCCGCCCACCGCGGAGCCCAACAAAGGGACGTGACAGGGTTGTTATGAACAAGACCTGCAAACGCCAGCTGTACACAACCACTATAACCAAATATGATATAACCAAGGTTGGCTATCTCACACAAGGTTAACCCTAGCTGCCTGGAAAATCCGAAATTAAGAAGTGAGAAGGAGACAGGAAAGATTGAAAGTGAGAGAAAAAGACGAAGATTGAAGAGGCGGATAGGAAAAGGCAACTACCGATTTCCCCCGGGTGGGTCAGTCCGGAGGTGCCGTCTACGTGAAGCCGAGGCCAAAGAGGTGTGTTGCCTCTGCCGAGGGGCCTTAAAGGTCCAAACACCCGGCTTCGGCTCAACCCCCAGGATCCCCTTTTCCCCGGACACGGCTAAGATACGTACTGTTACACGCGGGAGGGCCCGATCCTTATGTGCTCGGGTCCAGGGTGTCGCAACACACCAAACGCCTTCTTACGCAGACACCCCTGCGAGGATAAGTGGCAAATGTAATTCCGGTGATACAGTTAGATTCACTGCAATTGAGACATAATAAATGACTGTGTTTATTACTACTATCTGACAGACACAATTGTCATCTGATCGAGGCTTGACAACAGAACACACAAGGACACCATTGAAAGAAATGCACATTCAAAACAGTGTTCTGTGCGTGCGGGCTTTTCTGTCATGGTGCGTTTGTGAACTGTTTTTTTTTTGGCATACATGAATCACGAACTCACCCACACTTCCACGATAGTAATTGAAGCTCTTTTTTCTTTCGACTCCAGCCTCCAAGACGCTGCTCATATTTGTTCACCCCTATGGACTGTATTGTCTCTCTACATGTCAACAATGAATGTGTCACCACTGGAAATAATATCGAGGGCCAGAATCCTCACAGGGTATGTTTCTCAACACTTCAACTAGAACCGTGATTTGTTCATTTATTGGACTAACTTTTGCTTCACCATTCCTTGCTTGCATATTTGTCATGACTTCATCATTTCTCTTTTCAGGAACACGGGCAAAAGAGATTATTGGTCAGCAAGCTGCCCACGCCCAAGCCATAGGAAGCTCAACGGTCACCACAATGACAACAGGTCCTCTTGAACTAAGTGCCTCACCATGAAATGTTCGCATGTTTACCAGATAGAGGGGTGTGAGCCCTAGCAGAAAAGCAGCAATCTATAGTTTTATATCGTGCCGAGCGGGAATGCTAAAATTTGACATACAAGCTTGCTTGATTTTAAAGGCGTTCTATGACTATCGCAGAAGTAACATGTTGAATACGAACTTGTCTCTGTTCCAGTCATTATAGCCATGATGACCAGAACAGAAACAATGTAGCAAGCTCCTACTTGCTACTGCACAAACTATGTCATCTGCTCTTTGCAAACTAGCTTCACGGGCATTAGTACCACGAAGTATCACATCCTCCCTGACAACGATAGATTGGTACATGAAAGTGATAAGCATTTTGAAACGATCAAAAGCGCTCAATGCAACATTAAAGAAATGGTATTTCATGTTCACTGAAATTCCAGCAGTCACTCTTAATTTATTGTTTAGTTTTTTTAATTTAAGGTACACTCAGGGCCACATGGCATTAAAGAGGGGGAGTGGTTACAAAGTAGTAGAGTAAAACATACAAGTGCAGTGAGCTCTTGTAATGTAATTATTAACCTGTTTATACAATGTTGGCTAACGTTTTACAAAAAAAATTACACCATCTTCCCGTAGGGGAACCCTGAGTAGTATACGAAGCAGCCATGAACTGAAAACTCAAGTTCCCATGAGTTTTCAGTTCGTCGTTTCCGTTAGGTTGAGGTACGTAGCTACCGTTATATTTACCGTGCGTTACGGGAGGAGAATGAGAGGAGCGGAGCGCGCGCGCGTCATTATACCGCGAGCTACAGTGGCGCCCTCCAGAGGAGTATGCAGCGCCTACCGTCGCGCCTCTAACCTCAGCTGCTTCGCATTATCGCGCGCGGAGTCGCAGGTGTTCTTTGGCCATCCCATGTCAAGGTATATGTACTCGCCACAGAGTCAACGAGAGTTCTGCCGCCGTCGTGGCGGCTCTAAGTTTTATCTCTCCGGTGACGTCAGGGCCAAGCTGTGGCTGGTCGAAGCCTGCCCAGCCGACGCCAGAGGCGCCTGCTGCATTCACGGACACCGCGAGCGTTCGGCGCGAACCCGGGGACACGGAGAAACGCAGGCGGCGTCGGCAGCAGCTCTGCGCGTTGCCTCGGTGCTGCTGCAATTTCTTTCTCGCCATTCGTTGCGCAATCCGGAGAGGAGGAATGCCGACAGGAGAGGAGATGAGGCAAGGAGAGGAAGGGGAGGAGGATGCGCTGGAGAGGAGAGGAGCGTCGGAGAGGAGGAATGCCGAGAGGAGAGATGAGACAAGGAGAGGATAGGAGGGGGAGGAGGATGCGCATGCGCAGTATGGGTGTGGACGCCGCACGGCGGATGGATGGACTGAGGTAGTGACATAGCCCCGACCATACGATGCTTCGCATCTAAAACGTTTGTTTTCTGTGATGGCTACGATACTTGGTGGTTCCATTTCTGAGGTGTACGGGGGACGAAAGATTGAAAGAAAGACTTCTTATAACATGAATTTATTCCTACCTTACTGCGATTATCGACGCGGTTTGAAATGTACTCAGGCCGCAGTATGAAGTCATCGTGCAGTGCGGTGCGATAGAAAATTTTATGAAATAGCAAAAGACGGGCGACTTTGCGGCAATTAGCTAGTGGAATAAGTGCTAGGTTAGTTTTTATTGAGCTTATACTTGAGGTACGGTTATAACTAGAAAGAATGAAACGAGTAAAGTTATTTTGTAATTGTTCAAGTGAAGTAATAAGATTAATTCGACTGGGATCCCATATTGCAGTGCATATTCAAGTTTCGGCGTATTAGAATCTTGTAAAGCTCTGATTTTCAAGTAGACGGTGTTTGGAAAAGTTGCACCGTAAGTACCCGAGCATGTGATGAGTATTTTTAATGACATATTCTATAATAATGGTCCAATTAAGTTATTTTTGCTGTGTACACCAAAAGATATATAAGACATGACAAAATTTAAGGAAACGTTGTTAACATGGTCAGTGCTAGGATTAAGATTAAATCTGGACATCCGCATTTTTTACATTTGGTAACTACAAGAGGCTCCTGTGCAGTTCGTATGCAATCAATGACTGGACTAGTCCTGCACTGTAAGATATAGCTAGAAAAGGCAAGCTCACACAACCGGCCTATTTTACACTTCCAAAACTTGAGAAATCACTAAAAGCTATTTTTCTTTCTCTCCAAACAACAGATGACAAACCTTAGCATAGTGTGCTCCCAAAGAGATATTAAAATGTACTCGAAGAATAAGGTCAGCTTAATATTCCTTGCTTCAACAGTGGACGAGCAAGCGAATCCTCAGCGTGGGAATTTGTCTTCATCTCGGCCCTGACAAAAATGTTTGCTTGCTGAAACGTTGGCTCCTGGCTGAGGCTTCCCTTGCTCACCTCTGTTGCTCTATTGGAGTGTTCATCTCCTTGCAACCTCTTTGCCTTGATTGAATACATAAGCCGAGATTCTTTTTCAACATGAAACCATAAATTGCCTTTTCCAAGGATCTGTAAGCACTAATTTGGCTTGCTTATATGTTCATTTATTGTCCTTGTTTATTCACCCAAATGTTTGCAAAAAGCCTTGTAAGCTTTGTCGTCTCCACAACGTTCCTTTGTTTCCCTACGAGTACTCGACTTGTGTCAAAGCCTTTACTGCCGCACCCTAACACTAAATGTGCAGCAGAAATATCAAGAGCAGACAATGTGATGTAAAAGTTAGCCTAACATCCCCCCTACACTTCATGTCTCTCGCCAATGTGTTATGAAAACAATGGGACATTGCAGCTCGAGCTTAACTTGCTGACAGTGCATATTTGCTGAGCAATTTTTGTTTCTTTTATCTAGCTGAAATCGCTGAACGCAGACAACATACGTATAGTATGCAACACGTCAAGCTGCACTGTACATAAAGAAGTACGAGGGTAGTTCAGCATAAATATCGCTGTCTGAAGCTTCGTTCTCCCTGCTTTAGCGGCACGCCGAACACGATGAGAAAACTTCGCACGATTTCAGCTTTAGATGTCAATAAATAAATAGTTATCTGTCTTTCTGTATGCTGTAAACTCAGTGACGGACAACATTAAGTACACCTGACCTATACAAAAATCGTGAGCATGTACTGCTTCATTGATCATTGACAATAAACAATGTAAGCTTACTTGTTTGAAGTGTTTTATTGCCAGTTGAGGCCTCTCGGTCTCCTGGCGACATAATAAGGGTATTTGTAGACATGTTAAAGTACTGTACACATGAATACCACCCCGAAACGGTAACAAAACGCCCAAAACCAGCGAGCGAGCAACGCAACGATCCCCACCAACCGCTACCGTAGCGGCCATATTGCTGACTACGTAATGATGACGATATTACCGTATATACTCGTGTAAGGGACGCACTTTTTTTTCGAAATTTTTGCTTCGTGCGGCCCTTACACGAATCAGGCCAACGACAGCTCACCAAAGGTCTATACTGTTTCCGCAACAGTAGCAGTGTGCAAGAGAGTCACAAATGGCATGGCAGGAATGTTTTTATTACGATTCCACGTAGTTATCGCTGTCCTCGCCCTCGGAAGAGCTTGCCTCGGCGTCTGCACCCCCCCAGAGACGATCCTCCTCAGTATACCGTCCAGGCTGTTCGAAATGCCAGTCACCTTGAAGCTTTTCGCAACTCTTTCCAATGACACGGCACGCCACGCACTCAAAATCCATGCACACACTTGTTGGAGCGATGCCCGCTTCAACCGTCCCGTAGGGGTCTTCTCATGATGGCCTCCAGCCATCCATTCCGAGTAGCATCGGCGAAATTCCGTTTTGAAAGGACGGTTAATGCAGACGTCAAGAGGCTGCAGCACACTCGTTAGCCCTCCAGGAATAAGGGTTAAGTCCATGCGAGTCGTGGCGAGTCGGTCCTTGACGCGGTCAGTCAAGTGGCCCCTGAAGCTGTCCAGAACAAGGAGAGCTTTCCGTTGTAACAGGCGTCCAGGTCTGTTTGCCCATACGGTCTTGATCCTGTCTACGACGAGTTCCTCGCACATCCAACCCTCTTCCTGGGCACGTACGATGATTTTCTGAGGGAACTTTTCTTTGGGGAGAGTCTTTCTTTTAAACACGACATACGGCGGAAGTTTTCTGCCATCTGCCGTGATGCGCAGCATCACAGTGCATATTTGACGTTCGGCGCCAATCATGCGCAGACACACTTTTCGCGCTCCTTAATTTCACTGTGGTGCTTTCAGGTGCGTCGAACCACACAGGAGTCTGGCCCGCATTTCCAATTTGGGAGAGGTCGTACTCATGTTCCCTCCTGAGAGTATTCACAAAGCGATGGAATTTAACCACATGGCTTTCGAATTCACTTGGAAGTTTTTGACAAATCGTCGTTGTGCGGCCGATAGAGAGCTGGTTCCGGTTCATAAACTGCGTAGCCCACCCCCGACTCGCCTTGAATTGTGGCTGGGGTATTTTCACGTGGCGAGCGATGTTCAGGGCTTTTACGCGTACCATGTCAGTTGATACAGCGTAGCCGTCAATTCGAGTGTCGATGACATATTTGACGAGTTCGCCTTCGAGTTCCGGGTATTTGCACTTGTCGCGAAACGCCTTTCGGCTCCTGTTGGTAGCGACGAGGGCATCTTTCTGCTTTATACAGTAACGCACGCGCTTCTCGTCTACGTCGTACATGCGTCCAGCTTCCCGCTTGCCGTGCTACTCAGCATATTCAGTCACTTGCAGTTTAAATGAAGCAGTGAACGATCCCAAATGCCGGCCCATCTTCGTTCACCTGCGCTCGCTCAAACAGGGCTCACTACTACTGACGGAGTGACACCAGTTCGCCGGCGACACGATGCAAATGATGCACCACACAAAGCAATCATGCCGCCGTACGCTAACGCTCAACCAACGCCTCCTATGAGGCATTGGCTCAACCAGCTCAACGGCTTGGCCGGCGGAAAACTGGCAGCGCCATCTAGCTTCGATTGAACTAACTACACCTTTCTGGCGGGACTTTTCGAACTTTTTATGAAATTTATCCTTTCAAAGTAGGGGTGCGGCCCTTACAGGAGGGCGGCCCTTACACGAGTATATACGGTAGTTTTGATTTTGCCAGCGCCATCTCTCGGTCGCATACTAGTTCATGACGCCACCGCTACTCTTATTTCCGTTGCACTGTGGAAGGTACAGTTTCGCTTCTCTAAGTTTATATAGGTGTTCTGTGATACAGTCTCCTAGGCGCAAGGACGTGGCTTATTTTTGAGTCTCTCGAAATAAGAAAGACAACCTAAATGAAAATGAGGGTAGCCCGCACCACTAAAGTATCGCAGGCTCAAGCCAATCAAAAGAAAATGAATAGGGGTATAACCCAAAGAAAAGTTCAGCAAAAAGCCAATTTGAAATAAAAAGGAAAGAATGCCGAGGGTGAGCCGACCCAAAAGACGGAAAAGACATTTGCGCATGTCCTGGCAGTAAGCTGGAGCTGGGTGTCTGCAATGCCCTGGCATGGCACGTCTCGGCTTTTTATTTTACAAACATACACGCATTTGACATACATACATACAATTAGAAAGAAAGCAAACAAAGTAACAAAAAAAAACGAAAATAACAGAAATAGAAAAGCAAGAAAAAAACAGCCAGATAACACGGTTGGCTTCAATTGGCGAAGGCTTCCATGAGGCGCCAACATTACTGCCAGTCAGGATCTCTGGCACCCAGCTGGAGCCATTGGCTCCGTTGACGAATAGCCTGCAAAACTAGCCCACGGCTGAACTTGTGGCTCAAGGAAGTAATAAAGAGCGAAAATGAGTTGGGAGGAGATAATGAAGACCAGTGTGTGTGTCAGACATTCCGTCCAGACTGTCCCCGGAGCCAAGCTCCACCTTTGTCGGCATAACAAAGGACAGCACGGAACGAAAGCTGAGAATGAAGGGAAAAAAAGAAAAAAGAAAAAAACTAGAGCACTCGCTTGGACATGGTCTGACTATGAAGTGGCCGGGAGTGTAAATGAGGCTATAAGGTGGTAAAATTGAATGACAAGTTCTCTCTTCCGCTTGTTATTAAGTAAAACATTATAATGGTTAAGTGTTATTATAGTTTGAGAATTGTCCTTTAATAAACGGGCGAGATGATCGGTGACAGGGCAGTAATTGAAAAAGTGCATGGCATCCCATACGCACAATTGCTATTAGGGGGGAGGTTAAACCGGAAATAATAAAAAGGCATCCTAGCGTGCGCAGTGATGAAATGTACGAGTGGTTTTTTAGGCGGAAAAAAGATAGGTAGTTTATTGATGCTGGGGATCCACAGAAATAGTTCAGTGTCCGTGTTGTCTCGCGTCCACGCCACATTCCACTGCTCATAGGATGAGGTGCGCATTTGTGTTTTGATCGTAGTCGGAGAGGTGAGAATGAACCGAGACAGACCCCGCGATGCGGCAGAATTCACAAAGTGATCAGCCATTTCGTTACCTTCGACCCCACAATGCGCGGGGACATGATAAAGAGCCACGTGACGGAGGGGACAAATTGATAACAGTAGTTGCTTGACTTGAAATACCTACGGATTAGTGGTAATAAGAGAGGATAGCGCAGTCAATAACGATAAAAAATCCGAATATATGTTGACCGGGATATTGTTTGACAGAGTGCGGATGTATGTAAGAGCTTCTAATAGTGCAATCGTTTCCGTTAAATAGGAACTTGTGGCGCGAATGATTCTGTATCTGCCAACTTTCGTAATTTGTCCGTGAGCGTTAAAAAGCGTTAAAGATGTGGTGTGTACGATCCATCCGTGTAGACATGGTAGACTGGGAGTGATGTTACTGTGGGTACCTCATGAATGTGGAGGCGGTGAGAAATGAAGCGTTGTTTACGGCTGGGGTGAATGTCCCAGGGATTAAAAGGGAACTGAATTTGCTGCGGTTTGTAAGTTGTAGGGCCATAGAAGGTAACGGCTTTGAGCGTAAATAGTAAAAATAGGGCATTTAAACGATCTAATTCTATTGGGAGTGGTAAGGTATTTGCCAGGACTTGTAGAGATGATGTTCTCGTTGTGCGGAATGCGCCGGTGATTGTTAATAGCAGGGTACGCTGAATGGATAGAATTTTTTACTTAAACTGTGAAGTAGGGAATGTCGGCCACCAAACTGGAGATGCATACGTGAGAGAGGGAAGCAGAACCTGGTTACAGAGGAGGCGGAGAGCAGATGGCGACATCGAGTAGTGCATTCTGAGAAAGAGGAGGAGACGGGAGGAAAGAAGATCTGATTTGGTCCGAAGGTAATTGAGGTGTTCATTGAAAGTTAGGTGTGTGTCAAAAACCAAGCCAAGAATTTTAATGGATGTCTGAGATTTAAGCGGTTGACCGTTCATACGAACAATGGGTAGGCGGATGCGACCAGATGAAGATGAACGACTGTTTGCAAAGTATAGGAATTGCGACTTGTCAGCACTGATGACTACTTTGGCGCGGTGCGCCCAGGCAGAGATCAGGCTGAGTGCGATGGAAGATTTCGCTTCTAATTCCAGGCGGTTGGGTGCAGAAATCACCACAACCGTGTCATCAGCGTACGCTTGAGCAAACACGTCAGCGGGGAAAGGGAGTTCGATCAGGCCATAAATTATGATGTTCCACAACAGTGGACTTATGGGCGACCCCTGGGGGCTGCCCAATGTTGGAGCGGCGCATACTTCACCTGCGTGTGAACGAAAAATCACTCTGCGGTCAGTGAGGAAGGACTTGAGTAGGTGGTATAAGTTAGCCGGACAGTTGTGAGACCGCAGAAAGTGTAACACATCAGGATGCCAGACGCTGTCGAAGGCGCCCTTGAAATCGAGAGCAATCAGTACGGCGAGCAGTTTTTTGTCTTTGAAGGCCGCTAGAGTTCGCCTAATATGATATAAAGCAATGGGCGCACTCTTCCCATGAGTAAAGCCAAATTGGTTCTTGTGGAGGAGGTTGTGAGAGTGGAGGAAATAATGTAGGCGAGAATTTAATAGCCGTTCCAAAATTTTGTTAAAAAGCGAATTCATAACGATAGGTCGGTATGAGGAGAGAGAGTCAGGAGGGCGGTTAAGTTTCGCAATGAAAATGATTCGACCTTAGCGCCAATAAGCAGGGAAGTGTGATAACTGTAAACACTCATTGAAGAGAAAGAGAAAAAAGGACGGGTGATAGTGAAAGAGTGTTTTGAGCATGGGAAGAGTGAGCCCATCAAGACCAGATGCGGCGTTTAAGTTACCTGAATCTAGCGCATGTGCAATCTCGCCAATCCTAAAAGGAAGGTCCGGAATTGGCATTAAGTAAGGCGTGTCAACAATGCTGCGCAAGCGAACATGATGCTCGTCGTCCGTCGAGCGAGAATCTACAGAAATTTGGTGGGAGAGCAGGAGACGGGCGGAGTCCAGTACACTGGGCGCATACTGTTCGTTAGATAAGGAGAGTATGGGAAGCTGACTCGTGTTATGGATTTGACCAGAAGAGATGCGAAAGGGGAGGCCGAATAAGTTACGTTTACAGAGATCGGAACAGATAGATATAAACGTGGGTGCCCGCACATTCTGTGCGGGCACCCACGTTTAGTGTGTCCATACGTGGCACAGTACGTGCATGTCGGTATGTGCACATCCTCGCGCACCACGACAGACGTCCAGCCAATCAGTAATCTTCCGCGCGCCATAAGTGAGCGGAATGCGCGGCCCCGTCAACTTCAAGGACGTGCGTGTAGTTGCCGGATCTCTCCCGAAAAGAGACCCGCACTTTACACGAGTCAGGACTAAGGTGTATAGTCGAGTTCCGAGCATTGATCGCGTAAATGAGGCCAAGTGCACCTACGTCAGGATCAACACCTGATAACCTAACATGGGGGCGCCTTTTTTCGGCGACCTTAATTGATATTGCGTTGCAGGTGACCGGATTGCGCTCAATCGCAGTCTTAAGGCGTTCAAAGGACTCTTTCTCGTTGGTGAAAACCGTCAAACCAAAGCGCGTGTGGCGCAGATTGATATCACCTATGCCCTCAGCAACCGAGTCTATGTTGTGTTTAAGGAGTGCCGCGACGTCTCGCGCGGGCGCGGCGGACGGAGCAATGGGCGTCAAAAACATGATAAAGGCATGATCTCGCCAGCCAAGTCCGGGTCTGTGCGAGGTACGTCTCCGGGAGCCTTCGCTGTTGGCGGTAGGTTCGTCGATGTCGATCGCCGTTTGCATGCCGAGATGATCAGCAGCCGCGTACGTCTTAATCGGACCGGCTGTTTGCGCAGCAGACGGCAACGCACCACCGGCCGGGCACCTCTCCAGTCGGAGCTGGTCGCGCAACTCATCGACGCGACCCGACTGGTGCGCGGCAATCGCTCGCACATCAGAACACTCCTGCACGATCTCTGAGAGCCACGTAATGATCTGCGACCGTTGGATATTGGGTACCTTGCAAGAGGAATGAAAGCGCAGGTCCATTATTTGTTTCTGCTTGTCAGCAATGCGATGCATAGCAGCAGTGATCACCTGATCCGAACCCGGCTGAACCGTGGAAACAGAAGTTCCGCAAATTGAAGGCGGAGGACTACGGCCCGTAAAATGTCGGTAGTGGGTACCTCCCCGGCAGGCGGATCGCGCTCCCCCCCCCCTCCCCCCGGCGACTCCGCCCCGCAAATAATCGCGTCACCATCTGCAGAAAACACAGAATCGCTCGAACCGTCCGAGCGCGGCGACCTGTCCCCATCAGGAGGGTCGCGCCCGGACGGCCTGCACATCCATTGTCTCAGACATGGCTGCACACACAGGCAACGGCCACGCCTAACAGCTAGATGCCGGCCGACGGCAGGCTACGGTTAAAAAAAGGCGCCCCGAAAAACCCCAATTTCGCGTCGACTCGAACCCTGACACGTTAAAAAACAACCTCGATACAAAATTCCGAAGGCCAAATGGGAAAAACCTCACCTTTCCGAAGAAAAACCAGGAGCCGATGCAGCCGCCGGTCCGAACCACAGCACGAGTGCTCGTGCAGTGCAGGAAGCCATCGTTGCAGGAAGCCATCGAGATCACGGACGAATATCTTAAGCCGACCAGCCTTCGGTGTTCCCCTCGGAAATCTGAACTGCTCATTTACAGGCTCAGGCGAAGGGGGCCCAAACCGAAGGGTTGGAAGCCTGTAGAGGACGTCGACATCACTCTACGGACAGGTGAGGATGGTGTCATCCCCAGGGTGGACTCCATCCGGGTCCTAGGTACGACGATCGAATCGAAGGGCTTCAATAACCTGACGGTGTCTAAACTAGCCAAGCAAACGGACAATGCCATCAGACTCATACGGATAGTTGCCAACCGGCTGCAGGGTCTTGGAGAAGACAATCTTGTGAGCCTGGTGCACACCTTTGTGATGTGTTATTTTACCGACGTGGCGGCCATGCACAATTGACAAAGGTCGGAGAGGGACAAGCTCAACACGTTGATCAGGAAGACTATCAAGAGGGCCCTCAGCCTCCCCATGTACACAAGCTCGGAGAGACCGATGTGTCTCGGCATGCACAACACGCTGGAAGAGATTGCGGAAGCGCAGAAGAGGGCGCAGTACGCCAGGCTCTTCACCACCCAAGCGGGTAGGAGCATCCTGCGGGACCTGGCGGTTCCTCCGGCGTAAATCGAGTCCCGCTTCTGCGGTCTCCCTCGGGAACAGCGGGAACGCATTGTCGTCCCTCCAATTCCACGCAACGTTCATCCCGAACACAACGTTGGTTGGAGACGAGCTAGGGCCAGGGCTCTTCTGGACCAGGCTCGGGAACAGGCTCGGCATTGCTGTTTTGTTGATGCTGCCGGGTACCCCGAGGGGACGGCGTTCGTAGCGGTGGGCATCGATCAAGATGAGAAAATCAGGACCTCTGCGACTGTTCGAACGAAGTCAGCCAAGAACGAAGTCAGCCAGAACGAAGTCAGCCAGAGCAGGTGGCCGTAGGCACCTGCAAGTCGAACGTTTATAGACAAATTTACGGCCTAACATTTAATTACGTGTACAAGCAATCTGTGGCATTTTAAGGTATGAGGCCAAGGGCTGAGAAAAAATTTTAAAAACCACAAACAATACAAATAATTGGTCTACATCATAACGCACCCTTTCTTTAAGCCCATGTGAGCCTTTTAAAGTATGTATTATTTTTTCAATATTTTTTATTTGAAAAACTTCATCTATTGAAAGCACTGTAACACTTGTTTGTACATGTTGTATCCCCACCCTTTATGTATAATAACCCTACTAAGGGGTCTTTAAGGAAATAAAATGAAATGAAATTAAATGTGGGTCTCACGCCAACACTCATAACTCTAATTTAACTAAAGAACGCACAATGTTTGGTAGTGGTATAGGGGAGGCTTTGGTCTGTGCAATGAACCAAAATTAGTGAGATCAGATGAATCCTCGAAGCATAGTGATCAAATAACAGAAAAAATGTGTGCTTCCATAGGGTGTGCCTTGGTGTAAAAGGCAGCCATATCAAAAATTCGGCACGATTTTACTTGTTGAGGTTCATTGCACACCCAATAATGTGAGAAAAACTTGTGCCAAGTTTCACTAAAAATACTTATCAGGAAAAAAGTTATGAGTGTTTGCGCTTGAAGAAATTGCAAAAAAAAAGCCTCGAGACAATCAACCAAAAAGATTTCAAAGTGCAGCACTTACGTAAGATGACCAGGAGAGCTAAGATCTGCTAAATTTGTAGCCAGTTTCTTCTTGGGGCTTGCTCTGGTCTGATTTTGGTCGTGTGGCACCTCGACTTTTTGTCTAGGTTGCTTTTCAGAATTGGAGGTACTAGTACGTATTACAGATATCTGCAGTACGTCTCCAGGTCCGTCGCACAATCCGACTTCCTTGTACTAATTGCCGGCGAACTTTCATTTTGTGCGTCTTTGCGCTCTAAACTTCCCCGTTCTGTGGCTGCCAGCAAGAAAAAGTAAGCGAAAGAGAGTAAACACATCCACCAAACAATCCGCTGTTCCTTTAGCCCGCGTGAAGCCTTCAGAACGTAAACGAAAGGAAAACATTGCACTTCCACCTAGTCGCGCGTTTACAATTTTAATTGATAAATAAAATGTTGAAAATGCTATTATGGCATTATTACATTTTTGTACGTGATATTGTTCAATAACCAGAAAAGAACAGCAAACCAGGGCATTTTTTCTGTTGCACAGAAAGCTTACACGTTCAGTGTCGGTTTCGTAGACGCCGGGTGGGTTAAAATCTTTTCTAATGTATCGTTTCAAAGAAACTGCGTAGGAAGAAACTTTTTTCGACAAAATGATGGCGAAGAAATTTCTCATCTAACAAAGTGGAAAAATACTGACATTTTGAAAAAATTTGCAGTTTCGACTTGGCCTCACACGATTATTCGCTTGGCCCTGGGAGAACCGTCAATGCAACCGACCACATTTAGCAAAAAGTGGTTGAAGTAGGCAGGAACTACGGCTTGTTATACGGCTAATTATTGTTTGTGTATGCCAATTACTGCATTTTTAAACGTTTCCGAACAAGTGCTAGAAAGTGTTATATGCCGGAAAAGTTTGAAATGAATCAGTTATATATTGGCAACGTTTTTATGTATGTTACTCAAAACTTCTGAAAAGAAACAGCTTCAGTAGAAATCGAATTGTCATTCTTTTTCCATATTGAGAAAGCGCGTGTTGGTCAGCGTTGGTCGTTTAGGACGAATAAAAAGTGAATTACGAAACAATTTACATTTACTATTGTGGCCCTGATGTGCGGTGATACTATGCCATGCTTTTATACCGGACTGAGAAATTTTGACAACATGAAAATATCGTATTTGTGCTCCAATACATAGGCTATCTTTTTCTTTTTTTAGCTGCACCAAATTATAAAAAAATGCCTGTTGCAGATCGCAGAATTCTAACCTTTGATCTAACTTACTTGATACAGTGGCCATTACTTCTACAAAAAAACTTAAAAGTGCCTAATTGAACCAATAACACAATTATGGCAATTAAATCTCTAATTCCTTTACAGCACCTATTTCAATCTACGAATTAGAGCCGGTGAGTTCGCAAGGTTCATCCACATGAAACAAATTCTCAGGACTGCACCTGTTTCGAGATATTATTTTTCAAAGCTTCCGACGTTACTCAATTACTTTTTTCATAAAACCGCTGTTTGATGCATAGAAGCCAAAAGTAACTGGAACACCAATGCATTGCGTCGCACACTTTTAAAATGAATATCTTGGAAGTGGTGCTGTCCAGAGAATTCGTTTCAAGTAGATGCGGCTTGCTAACTCATTAGGTAAAATTCGTAGAATGCAATATGCTCCGTAAGATGAAGAATTAAAAAAGCAGTAAGCGTAACTGTATCAATTATTCAATGAAGCATTTAGATTTTTGGTAGAAGTAATGGACGCCTCATCGAGTACAAGCGAATCAAGGGTTTGAATTGTTCTAGCCGCCACAGGCAATTTTTTAAGACTTGGTGCAGCCAAAGAAAAGACACTGTACTCACACGGAAGCAAAATTCGTTAAGTTCACGGTTCGTGCATATCGGAAAATAAAACATGAGAAAATAAAAGGCCGACCTTATCGGTTTGTTAGTCCTGTTAACGTCATTAGGATTTTTCCACGCCGTCATGCTGTCTGTTTTTTCACGCGATTCCCGAAGTCCTTGTTGCCGTAGTACACAACGGTCTTCTAAACTGTGAACAAAAGACTACAGCAAAAGGTCTGTCACGCCTGTAGATTGCTTTTGAAATGGCGAACTTCGCTGCTGGAACGTTACATTGTAGCTGCTTAACAGCCTTATTCACTTCACTCTTCTGCTGGCCTGTCGAATCTAAAAGCGAGGGTGCCCAGGGAACATTCGCGAGAGGTCATCGAGAGCTTAACCTCCCTATGGTAAGCCTTGCTTTTGACAAAATATTTTGCTCGCCTCTTACAGCCGGTATTGGTTATAGGAAACTTGGCTCTATTTGGTATTTATAAATTAGGTTCAAGTTGGGACTACAAGCTTACTGTTCGAAAACTGGGTGATATAATATTGTGCTCTCAGTGGACGAGTGCAGTACATTTGAGACTGTTAAGGCACACAGCAGTTTGTTACCGACTTACATATTCCCATGTATGCGGCACAAGTGTTGTAAGAGCAATAGCTGAGCGCAGCTTGAGCAATAAGTGTGATAAAATGAAAGTTACTTTTGGATGACTGCCAAAACGCGTCTCAGTTTAAGAGTACTTGTTTCTGATTCTCCCATATTCAAATGTTTGTTGTTCGCACTTGGAAATGACTACGGAAACTGTAAATGTGTCCTCAAAGCTGACGAGGTTACTGTCACTAAAGCATACGAGTCTCTGAAGATTGCTTACGCGGCAGGAATTGGCTTTGCGCGGCCAGTCGTATATCTCGTTCCTAATGATGCTGCTATGGCCGAGAAAATAAACCCGAGGAATCATAGAAGCACCGAAGGGATCGGACGTACTAATGGCTGCGCAAAGAGCGAAACCATCGGCCCGACCCTCGCATGTTGCCGCGTCAGGCGTGTCTACGGCAATCTCAGCACTTTCGCAGATTTTATGACATCTTGAAATATTCGCCGAAGCAGTAAGATCAAAGAGCCGATCTCTCATGTTGGTGCGTGACGCAACGTGGTCATTTGCTGAGTGGCCGCTGAAGGACCAACGCTCAATGATGCGCTCAAATTACCAGAGCTCGACGAGATGCTGCTCGCAACTCAGCCGTCCATATGTGAAACCGTAACATTAGAACGAGGTGCTGTTCAGGGGCAAAAAGAACCCGCGCTTGTCAGACCAGCATTGCCAAAGCTTTTCTAGTCTAATGCGTATTCTTGCTGGGAAAATCTCGAAATTCGTAAAACGACTTTGCGGTGCAAACTTTGAGAAACCGCGGAGCCACCGTTCCAGCCCACACAAAAATACATCCTTACTTTTTTTAGAACTCTTCCCAACTTTCTATCAACTTTAGTAACATCTATGTACTTTTATACTTTATATAAATGCATATTACAAGAAGGTGGTAGGCTCTGTTTTTACTTCGGTTTGAAGAAAGCTTGTTTAAAAAAGTTTAAAGAAAGTTGGTAGGCTCTGTTTTCATTTTCGTTTGAAGAAACCTCGTTTAAAGTTACATTAAAAAAGTTTAGAGGCTCCGTTCTTGTTTTCGTTTAAAGTTCGTTTGAAGAAAGTTTAAAGAAAGTTGGTAGGCCCTGTTTTTACTTCTGTGAATTGTATTTGTTTCATTCATTTTTTATTTAACACTGCAATAAAGAAGCATAACATGTAATATCGATCATACAATCACTAGTACGAATAAAGTGTCATACTGATAATTGCTTCCTGCAGTTTTACGAGAAAGCGCGGAGACAGAATAGTTTTTGCTATTACGCGTGCATATAGTATAATAAACAGCAGCTAAGGGAAAATATATTTGCCTGCCCCAGTGAAATTGTCTATTACGTTTTTTCTACTGCAAAATTTAATAAAAAGGCACACGCCCGTACTCGAACAAGGGACTTCTGCGTGTGAGGCAGAGACGCTACCACTGCTCAATAAATGCATGGGCTAGACGTTCTGACATGTCGTAAAGGCCGTTTATTTGTCTTCACCACGCTTTCTTTTTGGAACTAGGCTTCTTAAGACGCCTTTCCTTTAGTATTTTATTCAAACTATGCACAAAACTTGACTGTCTCACAAATGCAGTACCTGCGGTCGCTGTTAAAAAGCCTTCCTTTTCAAAACTGCGGGTGATCGCTGGGTTGATATATTGGCGGTCGATGAGAATTACGGCAGCACGGATTCCGTAAATGCTTGCTTGGGCGCGCAAGTGAATAATGTATAATTGTCAGTTGGGTGAGTAGTCAAATTTGTGTACCTGGCATGGCCGTATCTGTTTGATTACGCGTGCGTGCAAACAGTACGCCTGTTGCCATTCGGCCGAAGCTCCGGTGCTGTAGCACGCCAGCCATCGCCACGTTTTGTCACCTTTATTCCTGACGCTAAGAGGAAATATGGTTTCACCAATTCAAGATGAGGGCACATATTCTCACAAAAACGACGCTTGGCGCCATAATTAACGTGTATATGGGTGGTGATCACGAATGTCTGCTCGGTAGGTTTCATATTAGCCCGTAGGCCGACCGCCATTGCAAGCAGATGGAGCACGCAGGCGCAGCATGGATTGGCTCATGGTTCAGCTATGACTTCCCCCGAGTAACAAATGCAAATATCCAAGGTCATGCTCCTGAAGCAATGCGAATCGGGGAGGCAAGGTCCCCTTCGTTAACCGCAGTGTGGCGCTGCTGCAGTGCTTTGTTTGCGAATATCTGTCAGACTGTGCCAACGCAGCGACAAATCTAGGCCTTAATTTTAGGACAGAGAAATCAGGAATTAGGATCTTTAATGAAGAGACGAGTAACTTCGTGGTGCCAATTCAACAGCAAGTAATACCCATAGTGAAGCAATATAAGTACCTCGGCGTACACATAAACGAAGGAAAGAATTACTGAAGCAACCACCAGGACAATCTAAAAATAAAGCGGAAGTGGAATGCAGCAATATTTAAACACAGAGCACTGCGGGGCCACAAGAAGTATGAGGTGGTGCGTGGAATCTGAAAAGGAGTAATGGTGCCAGCGCTAACGTTCGCAAATGCCATTCTATGCTTAAAATCGGATACCTTGTCGGGTTGGAAGTTAACGAAAGAGCAGTAGGCCGGTTACCTTTGGGAGCCCACGGTAATACCACAAATGAGTCAGTGCAAGGTGACATAGGTTGGGCCTCTTTTGGAGTCAAGAAGCACAGAGCAAAATTAGTTTTGAAGAAAGGCTCAGGAACATGGATGATAATAAATGGGCGGCTAAAGTTCACAACTATCTGTGCATGAAAAGAGTAGACACAGAATGGAGGAAGAGGTCAAGGAAGTTGGCAACTAAGTACAGGATAATCGAAACTGTCAATAGACAACGAGGAGTCATCAGAAAGAAAGTGAGAGAAATAGAGACAGTGATTTGGATGCAGAGTGAAAACAAAAAGGACCATAGATATTCACAGAATGAGAAGGAAGAAATTAGAAGGAAAAATCTATACGATAACACAAAGAGCAGTGCCTTGCCACTTGCGGCTCTAATGTGTATTCTTGCATGATCACTGTCGTACTTTCACCGCCGGTACAGGCTTCTGGAGTCATGGTCTCGCGGGGTCTGGCGTCAAATGACAGTCGCTCTCTAGCCTATGCCGCAGGTGCGTCTCGAAACGGGTAGCCGGCCTACGCTACCAGGGCGGCAGACGGACGCCGTGTGGGCCCACGCCATTGTCTAAACTTTCACGACGAGAGTTGCCAACTTCGTGATGAGTACGTAGTGGGGACATTACGTTCGATGCTTGGAACAGGGGGTTTATTCACATGGGCAAAAAGGCGCAAAATTATTTACTGAATAAGGCATACTCGTATCGGCCGGAGCACGGAGCGCAGTACATAGTTCTCGTGGCGTAAGCTACATGTCGGAGTAGACTCCATCGGTCTCGGAGAGCACACACAGAGGATGTCTCTTAAAAACCCTGCCTCTTTGGATCACTCGATAGGGAAACGGGTAATGTGCCAGTCAACCGGTCCGGTGGTTCATATCAGCACAGCACACCGCCTCTGAGGCGGAGAAGGTTAACACAAAGCACACCCGCTGCCCCAGGCTGAACCTGAAAAGGGGCAAGCCATTTAGTGATTCGCTGACGACCGGGGGAGGACAATGGCCTAAGCACGCCAGAAAGTAAATCTTCTCCAGGTTCTGGCGTCTTTCCCCGAGTTCTGGGAAACTCTCCACCGAGTCAATCCCACGCCGAAGTCTCCGAATTTGCCGTCACTGAAAGATGCACATTCTGGTAGTAATGCCGAATCTGTCAGCATCTCGGTGTTCACGTTAACTAGGTGGAACGTCATTTCACGACGGTACTATAATGACTTGTCTCCGCTTTTGGCGAATACGCCAAACGGAGCAAGCGTCGCATTACCTCTAGCAACGGAGCCTATTCAATTTGTATACCGTGCGGCTTAAAATTTTAGGCTTTCTTGGACCTGTTCTTATAAAGAGAAATGAAAGAAATATATACGTGGTGATTTATGGTGTTTGCTTTCTTTGTATGTCTGTCTTCAGGGACAGAGGACGTCGCCGCACCCCGCGTGGTCTTCTCTTGCGAGGACTGCGGCGAACTCTTTTCCGTGAAGCAGCTACGGGACCACCACCAGCAACGCGAGCACCCGCTAAGGCGTCAAGGGAAGTACCAGTGCAGCCACTGCCCTTACTCTAGCAATCACAGGTGAGCGAAGATGTGGTAGGCACTTGATATATGTTGCAGTTTGTCTTGGTGGGTGTCAGTGCGGTTATTCGCTGGCTGATGAGAAATAAGTATTCTTTTGTTTTCACTAGTATGTTTACAGTGCACAAATGTCACAGTGCACAAATGTCAGCTACAGTAACACGAAGGGGCCCGTAAAGGTCGATTCCAATAACCTCAAATGGTGTGGTAGGACACGGAATAGACAGCAACTCGCCGGCAGGAGCAGAGGTTGGGAGTTTGTGACGCTGACAGGGAAAACAGGAACCGACGTATCTCGCCACACTAGTAGAAAGGCCACGCTAATAGTAACGGCTTCGAATGCGATCGTAGGTTTTGTGGAAACCGACATGGCTAGCAGTCATGTTATCGTGGAATGCTTCGAGGACATGGGCTCGAAGAGAGCGCGGTAGAACGGGGACCCATCGTTGACCGTTAAGGTGGTAAATGCGCCGATACAGCACGCGATTCTCCAACTTGAATTGTGCGAGTTGGCGCAGAAGCCGCGCGTTAGGTGGGCGAGAAGCGCCAGAGAGATGGGTTATCATACGCCGACAGTATAGGTCAGCCCGTTGGCGAGATGCGAATGTTTGATCATCGTCCGGAGAAAGGCGGTCTATTGAGGCTAGAGAGAAAACCGGCGTAGAAGTGACATCCGAAGATCTGCTGGCGACGCAATTGCCGAGGTGTTGAGTGGGTGCGCAGGAAGCGGGCAATGAAAAAGAGCGTCAGCGTCTTCGTGTTTTTTGCCTGACTTATCAATAATGTCAGTCATATTCTTGCAGGCGGAGAATTCAGTGACCCAGGCATCCAGTCAAGTTCTTGAGAGTGGAGAGCCAACATAATGCGTGGTGGTCCGTAACACTTGTAAAATGACGCCCGTGCAAATGGGGACGAAACTTCTGTACGGACCAAACAACAGCCAGGCACTCCTGCTCAGTTATCGTATAGTTCTTCTCGACATCGTTGAGTACGCGGCTATGCAATGACTCTCTCGTGCGAAGAGTTGTCGCGTTGCAGAAGAATGGCAGCGATGCCGTGGCCGCTAGTGTCTGTGTGCAAGAGAGTCGGTGCAGTCTCATCAAAATGGCAAAGCACAGGTTCAGACGTGAGGGCGCCCTTCAACATGTCAAAGGCTGCTTTACATTCTTCAGATCAGAAAAAGGTACAGCGGAAGCCAGTAGATTGTGTAGTGGCACAGCGATAGGGGCAAAGTTCCGTATAAAGCGACGTAAACAAGAAGCCAGGACAAGGGCCGTATTCTGAAACGTTCCACTTCGGCGATATCTCGCCTCGGCGAAAGTCACGTTCAATAAGTCAACCGGCTGCTTACCCCTGACGTCAGCATGCACTACCAACACGCGCTATCGAACGCTTCGCAAAACACACGAGAGGGCGCACCGTGCGAGTGCAGACCGGCTCGGGCGTGTTGTTTTCGAATGTATCGGCCGCAGTACGACACAGGCGTGTTCGTTTATTCAATACATGTCGGGAGCACGCACTGACACCGTGACGTCAAAATGACGTACACCGGAATTACTAGGTGGCGCGACTTCTTTTCCGGTTTCGCTCAACCATCGAATCAGCGCGCGCCTGAAAGCGAAAAAAGAAATTTCGCCCAAATGGAACGTTTCAGAATACGGCCCCAAGAAAGCTTCGCAAGACTTTAGGCCTTTCTGTGCGAGGGAAGCGAACGACCGCAGCAATATTGTCAGGGTCAAGAGTTATGCCCTCCTTGCTCAGGACATTCCGCAGGACCTTAATAGATCTGCTGGCGAAACGGCATTTCTTCGTGTTGAGCTGAAGACCAGCGTCGACAAGGCACGTCAAAACTTCCTCCAAGCGTTGCAGGTGCCGAGGAAATGTTGATGAAAATACGACAATGTAATCTAGGTAGCAGAGGCACGTTTTTCATTTCAGGCGACGCAGCACGGTGTCAATCATGCGTTCAAAAGTCGCAGGTGCATTGCAAAGCCCGAAAGGAATGACGTTGAATTCGCAAAGTAAATCAGGGGTGGCAAACGCTGTTTTTTTAGGGGCGAAGCTCCTTATAGCGGCACCCGTTCCGTCCCCGTCGTAGTAGTAGTAGTAGTGTGTAACCAGTCTGAGAAAAATGAGAAAAAAATTGCGAAGTTGTGTCCGTAGCGCGGAATCGAACCAGGGACCCCTCGCTTCCGAGCGCGCGGCGTTAGCCCACTACGCCACGAAGCGGACATGGACAAACGCACCACGATGGCTATAAATACCCAACATTAACGAAAGGCCGCGTTTCTAGCGCGTTTCTAACGCGTATGTGCTAGCGCGTTACGGCCCGTGTAAGAAGCTGGTGTAAGACGCTGTGGCCTCTCCACCTTACCTTCAACGCGTTTCGAACGCGCTGCCCAAAGCGGTGGCAAGTCAAGTTCAAGTCGAGGAGCGTTTATGAATACGGGGGGTATACTCTCTCAGCAGTCATGTGATGGCGTCGGCAAACGCGGTGCACGTTCCGGCATGTGTAAATGGCTGCGTAAGACGCTGTGGCCGCTCCCCCTTACTAGTGAGTACTGCAGGTTTCTAACGCGTTTGTGCTAGCGTCCCCTTAAGCGGGAGATCCGATGATTCCCTCCGGAGCTTCGCCCACTCATCATCATTCACCTCGTGGATCTGCTGTCATTTTTTTTTCTTTATCGTCTTCGTGCATGGAAATTTGCCAATAGCCGGAACGCAGATCGAGGCTCCAGAAGTATTCTGCACCTTGTAGTGAATCAACGGCGTCGTCAATGCGGGGCATAGGGTATACGTCCTTTGGAGTGATCTTATTGAGGGCCCGGTAATCGACGCAAAAGCGCACGGAACCGTCTCTTGTGCGGACGAAAACAACCGGAAATGACCAAGGGCCGGATGACCTTCTGCCGTAGCATGTCCGCGACATTTTGTTCTATGATTTTTTGCTTGGCTAGGAACACGCGGTACAGGCATCGGCGCACTATAGACGCTTCGTCTGTCTGAATGCGATGCACTGCACCTGTGGTTTGGCACAGAGTCAACGAATGGACATCTAAAGAATGGGCCTGTTTGTTCAACAAACCAAGCATCTGCTGCATCTGTGAAGGTGGCAAGTCACTGCTGATGGATGCAGTAAGGGCGAAGGGAGAAGCAGTATCACAAGTAGAAGGGTCTTTGGAATACAGAGTTGTCAGGGGCACGACGCATACAGGCCCTGGGTCGGCCGCGCAAGCCACTGTGGTGCTTTGCGGAAGGAGAATTTTCTCTGATGTCGCGTTCGTGGTGGTAACAAGCGCCGAGCCATTGTAAAATCGAACCACGCTGTTGCAAAAGCGATGCCTTTATGACGGTAACGGGAAGAGGCCAATACGAAGACGTCACCATTTTCGATATCGTTCGACATAATGGTAATAATTCGCTGTCGGCCGGAAGGCAGTTTGGTATCTTCCGCAGCGATCAGGCGCAACGGCGTGTGTCTTCCCCAAGTAAGTAGTCGGTGTCCGTAAGATGCACAACGCGTTGACCACAACAAATAGCCGCGGAAGCAGAAGAGAGAAAATACCACCGTAAAATAAGTTGATGAGCGCATGGGGCCAGCACAGCTAATTGTATCATCATCATCATCACCATCATCAGCCTATATTTATGTCCACTGCAGGACGAAGGCCTCTCCCTGCGATCTCCAATTACCCCTGTCTTGCGCTAGCGTATTCCAACTTGCGCCTGCGAATTTCCTAACCTCATCATCCCACCTGACTTTCTGGCGTCCTCGACTGCGCTTCCCTTCTCTTGGTATCCATTCTGTAACCCTAATGGTCCACCGGTTATCCATCCTACGCATTACATGGCCTGCCCAGCTTCATTTCTTCCGCTTAATGTCAACTAGAATATCGTCTACCCCCGTTTGTTCTCTGATCCACACCGCTCTCTTCCTGTCTCTTAACGTTACTCCTAAGATTTTTCGTTCCATTGCTCTTTGTGCGGTCCTTAACTTGTTCTCGAGCTTCTTTGTTAACCTCCAAGTTTCTGCCCCGTATGTTAGCACCGGTAGAATGCAATGATTGTACACTTTTCTTTTCAAAGACAGTGGTAAGCTCCCCGTCAGGATTTGGTAATGCCTGCCGTATGCACTCCAACCCAATTTTATTCTTCTGTAAATTTCTTTCTCATGATCAGGGTCCCTGTGAGTAATTGACCTAGATAAACATATTCCTTTACAGACTCTAGAGCCTGACTGGCGATCCTGAATTCTTGTTCCCTTGCCAGGCTATTGAACATTATCTTTGTCTTCTTCATATTCATCTTCAACCCAATTCTTGCACTTTCTCGATGAAGGTCCTCAATCATTTGTTGTAATTCCTCTCCATTGTTGCTCAATAGGACAATGTCATCTGCAAACCGAAGGTTCCTGAGATATTCGCCATCGATTCTCACTCCTAATCCTTCCCAGTCTAAGAGCTTGAATACTTCTTTTAAGCATGCAGTGAATAGCATTGGAGAGATTGTGTCTCCTTGCCTGACCCCTTTCTTGATAGGTATCTTTCTACTTTTCTTGTGGAGAACCAAGGTAGCTGTGGAATCCTTGTAGATATTTGCCAAGATATTCACGTATGCCTCCTCCACTCCTTGACTACGCAATGCCTCTATGACTGCTGGTATCTCTACTGAATCAAATGCCTTTTCATAATCTATGAAAGCCATATAGAGAGGTTGATTGTACTCCGCAGATTTCTCGATTACCTGATTGATGGCATGGATATATATGGTCCATCGTAGAATATCCCTTCCTGAAGCCAGCCTGTTCTCTTGGTTGACTGAAGTCAAGTGTTGTCCTGATTCTATTGGAAATTATCTTGGTGAATATTTTATACAATACTGAAAGCAAGCTAATGGGTCTGTAATTCTTCAATTCTTTAACGTCTCCCTTCGTATGGATAAGTATAATGTTGGCGTTCTTCCAGCTCTCTGGTACACTTGAAGTTGTGAGGCATTGCGTATAAATTTAAGGGCCGCACGCCTTTCAAGCATGATATCTCCTCCATCTTTGATTAAATCTACTGTTATTCCATCTTCTCCAGGCGCTTTTCCCCTGGTCATGTCTTTCAAGGCCCTTCTAACTTCATCGCTAGTTATAGAAGGAGCTTCTGTATCCGGTTCATCACTATTTCGAATGGAAGTAGCTTGGCTGTTTTGGCTACTGTACAGTTCAGTATAGAATTCTTCTGCTGCTTTTACTATGTCATCGAAATTGCTGATGATATTACCATGCTTATCTTTTAGTGCATACATCTTGCCTTGTCCTATGCCTAGTTTTCTTCTTACTGATTTCATGCTGCGTCCATATTTTACGGCTTCCTCAAGTTTTCCCACGTTATAATTTCGAATATCCCTTATTTTCTTCTTGTTGATCAGTTTTGACAGTTCAGCGAATTCTATCTGATCTCTTGAGTTGGACACTTTCATGTTTTGTCGTTTCTTTATTAGGTCCTTTGTTTCTTGGGAGAGCTTCCCTACAGGTTGCTTTCGTGCCTTACCTCCCACTTCAATTGCTGCTTCTTAGATCAGCCTAGTTACGGTTTCATTCATTAGCTCTATGTTATCTTCATCTTCCTGTTCTAAAGCTGCATATTTGTTTGCGAGCACCAGCCTGAATTGGTCTGCTTTTACGCTTACTGCCTCTAGGTTGGCCTGTTTCCTCTTGGCTAATTTCACTCTCTCTCTCTTCAAATTCATGGAAATCCTAGACCTCACTAACCTATGGTCACTGCACTTAACCTTACCTAACACTTCTACATCCTGCACTATGCTTGGATCGGTAGAGAGTATGAAATCTATTTCATTCCTTGTTTCTCCATTAGGGCTTTTCCAGGTCCACTTCCTGTTGCTGCGCTTCCTGAAGAAGGTATTCATTATTCGGAGCCTATTCCTTTCCGCGAATTCTACTAACATCTCTCCTCTTGCATTCCTAGAATCGATGCCGTAGATGCCAATGGCTTGCTCACCAACCTGCTTTTTCCCCACTTTTGCATTGAAGTCGCCCATGACTAAAGTATACCGGGTTTGCACCTTTCTCATTGCTAGTTCAACATCTTCATAAAATTGTTCTATTTCTTCATCATCGTGGCTAGAGGTTGGGGCATAGGCTTGTACTACCTTCATTTTGTACCTCCTATTCAGCTTTATTACGACGACTGCTACCCTTTCATTAATGCTGTAGAATTCATCAATGTTGCCCGCTACGTTGTTATGCACTAGAAATCCTACCCCGGATTTTTTCTTATCTGGAAGACCTCTGTAGCAGAGGACGTGGCCGTTAGTCAGCACTGTGTAAGCCTCACCAGTTCTTCTAACCTCACTAAGGCCAATAATATCCCAGGAAATGCCTGATAATTCTTCAAATAGTCCTGCTAAGCTAGCCTCACTCGAGAGGGTTCCCAGTGGCTGCGGAGCACCTGACCAAGGCGGCGGTCAGACCTGCTACGCGGCAGAGGGTGCTAAGAATCTCTGGGTCAAGGCAGGCCGCCAATGGAAACTGAACCTGGCAACGTTCAACACGCTAATTGTATATGGTGCAGGATATCATCAATCAGGACATGGGCAGTACAAAGAGCGGAAGGTCGAACAGTGTTCCCTTTGGCTGCAACTAGCATCAGTCCATCGTATGGTGTCGTAACTTTCCTGCGACGGGAACATAAATCAGCGTGAATAACCGAAATTGTCACACCTGTGTCCACCATAGAATCGACGGGCTTTCCTTGGATAAACACCGAAAGCATATTCGACGGGCGCGCTGGAAGAATTTTAGTCCTGTTGTCGTATGCAGTTTGTCCTCCAAAAACTTCATCGCTTAGTTTTCCGGACGAACGTTAGAGTTGAGGGAGACGGGCCGTAGTGGTGACGTGGAGCCGCGGAACGGCGAAGGGTAGCGGCGTGTGGTTGAACGGTAAGTGCTTCCGTCTTCAGTCGATGCAGGCGGAGATGTAGAGCGGAGCGGAGGTGAAGAGAAACGCCGGCTTTGGGAAGAGGCTCCACTAGAAAAGTTGCGTTCAGAGATGTCGTATCCCCAACGCTCATCCTGCTGGCGCTTGCGGCAGAAACGTGAAATATGGCCGCGATAGCCGCAGTAATAGCACGTGGGACGTGACGGACGCCATGGCGGGTAGTACAGGGGGCTAGGTGCTCCGGTAGTCAGTGCAGTCAAAGGGGCCGATGAAAGCTCGGCCGGCATTGACATGGTGGCTGCTTACGATGTAAGGGGTGGCTGGCGGTGACAGAACGGGAACGATAGAAGTGGAGGGTGGTTCGTCTTGAGACATGCTAGCGGACAGTGGGCGCAAGCGGCGGCCTGAACGTAGCTCCAGGGTATAGAGTTAGCGAGCACACGACTGAGGATCGCAGAGCTAACACCACCACTTATGACGTCCCTGTCGGCACGACGTTTATTCGGCCCGAGTGCTCGGCAGCGAACCAGCAAAGGCACACAACCGATGATGATGAACACACATAACTGAAGATGAGGATCGAGCAACATAGGACGGCGATGACAATATGCAGATGAAGAAGACGTGCATAATAAACGCCCACGTTTGCACAATTCATGGAATATTTTGGCAAAGGTGCAAATAAATACGCTTTTCACGGGTGGAATTCGTCCATAAATATAATCAACGTGCACAGTGGTTGCAGCCTACACCGTAGCGAGGTTGAAGCAATGCGTCCAGTCACGTAGGTATTGAACAATGATGACAGTAAAGCATGAAGACGAATATTATTGGTTCAGCAAATTACGTGCGATATCTGAGCAGAAGCATTTGGAGCATTCGATACATCAACAATTTCAGTCTGCGCCCTGAAATTTAGCACTGCAATGTCAGATATGATATAATTTTGACTTTATTATGCAAACCACCATCTTTGCATATTAGTGTAGCAGTCGTTACACTTTCATTTGCAGTTAAATCTAAGAAACAGGCTTTCTTCGGTTTATAATAAACTATAAAACGGTAAACATGGCAGTTTACAATTTCCTACTGCACGCCGTCAAAATTTTTATGCACGTAAAAGGCATGAAATTTCCATTATGCACCATCAAACACAAGCTTATCTGTTCATTTAGATGCCTCAAGTTTTGTCAGAGTCGACTAGGCGATCGAAAAATGGAGATATTTCTCAGTTCGTACTTGAATACGGAAATCAAAGCTTGACACTACACTGTTTAACTCTTAAAAATATATTATTAAATATATCAATAAGTGTCTCTCATTACCGTATATAACGGCAAGAGCCTCGCAGGCTTAGATGTATGCGTTATTTTTTGAAGTGTTACAGGTGCCATCAGTGCTATTAAAATTTGCAGAGTCAAACACCCAGGTTGTGCACCATAGGCATCATGTGCATGAATTAGGGTAACACGCAGCACTGCAGATATATTTTTGGCTCTGTAAATTTTACTCCAAATTATGCGCACTTCGGGCCTTACAAACGCTCATTTATCACTCAATTAAACGCTCATTTATCTAAATGCGAAAGTGGACTTTTTCCTAAACCACACTGCACGGCCACGCCAGGAAGCACGAGCTGACAGTGCGCAACCACCAGTACCCACCCCCTGCACTGCCCGCACTGAGGCAAGGGGTGTCTCAGTGCCCTTAGAAAGCACGTGCGCGCCGGTCACCGAGACGAAGACGATGGCGAAGAGAACGACGATGACCAGTGAAGGCAAAATCACCCCGGGGAGGAAGCGTTGGACGACAACAAACTTTGGACAACTCAAGGAGCACGGAGCGATAAAGAAAGTTACAATAAAACCAGGTCGACGTTTTTCGGAAGTTTTACGCGAATAAGTATTGCGGAATCCTGCAGAGGCGACGAATTGTTTTATAAATGGAAAACTTCTCTACCCTCTCCACCCCGTCCGTTCAGAACAAGTGCAAAGCTTACGTGAAGACATATGCAAATCGCAAATCCCCATGAAAGTGAGTAAAAATAAAAATAGAAAAGGAAACCTTTTATTGGACAGATATTTCTTTTCGGCGGACAATTATGAAATTTCAGGGGACTATATTTATTGCTTTTGTCCCGAGAAATCCGTGGTCATTTTCTAGCTCATAATCAGATCGTGGTACGGCCCCTAAAGCCGCAGAATTTTCATTTTTTTTAATCCGCACAATTGTAGTACCGGGCTAGAATTGTCCGATTGACACTATCTCTTCCAATCCTGCAGCGATCCGCTTCCATCAAAATATCTCGTCTGCCGGCTGATATGTGCTCTCTTACTTACAATCGAATGTGAATGCCAAGTACTGCAAGGGTTCTATCCCGCCTTTCAACCTTCGTGCTTTGCCCGGCTGCGTATTTACACAGCTGGAAAAAAGAGTATTGCAAGTTGTAGGGACACGATGACCAGCTATGTCTACTCAATCGCAAGGTGCTGAAAAGCGCCTATACGCAGAAGATGCAATGAAAAAGAGTTGTAACAAATATTTAACTTTTTGATACACTTGGAGATGGAGCCTGTTGGAACTTGACTCCCACACAAACATGCGCCCTGACGGTAATGAAACATTTATTCTAACCTGCTGTGGTTGCTTGGTGATTATTGTATGGGGCTGCTAAGCACGACGTCGCGGGATCAAATCCCGGCCACGGCGGCCGCATTTCGATGGGGGCGAAATGCAGGAAACACTCGTGTACTTAAAATTTCGGTGCACGTTACAAAATCTCAGGTAGTTCAAGTTGATCTGAATCCCCCGCTACGGCGTGCCTGAAGGTGGTGTTGGCACGTAAAACCCCATAATTTAAAAATTTAACATTTATTTACTGACATAACAAATCTGCAGTTTCCGCAATTATCTTTAATCTTACATTTATTTAGTTACCAGTAATGAAATCACTTGAGAAGATATAGTGCATATCTCCGGAATGGCCCCCATTTTCTAACCAAATATTGAAGCAATTAGGTGAGCTTATTGAACGAATCCCTATAAGCATGCACTGGATTCGCCATACACGCTCGCATTCTGAAGGCCTAGTGCTGGGCAGTTCCCGCCATAAGAAATTTCAGCTTGCGCTACTTGCATCATGCTCAGTTTTTGGACCGCCTAACCGCAGTTGAAAGCAGGATCAGCTGGCTATATTTAACCTGCGGGTGTAGGGAAATGTCAGGCTAAAGTATTTTAATCAGCCACGCCCAACAATTGGTGTGCCTTACGCCATAAAATCGTTGGATTATCAAATGCTGGAACTGTTGAATCCCTGTCCAGAGATGGTCTACATAACGTTGGAGTCTTAGTCTCTTATCACCATCAAACATCTAATAACCCTCTTACTGGTCTGTTTGTCGAATTTCGTTGTGTAATCACTACTTGATATGTTCACGAAATTGACCTTGGTCGAACCTGCAGAGCCATTTCAATACTAATACAACACTGACTTGAATTTTGTCGGAAGGCTTGTGTCACTTCTGACTGTCGATTTTATTATCAGACTATTTCTAAACACGAGTTACACTAGCACTTTTTTGGCAGCAGCAAGAAGAGAAGATATTTCATATTTTGAATGCATTGGAGCCACTTTTCGGTGACCGAAAAGTTAACTGCGTAGGTTGCTTATGTTCTCTGAAAACAAGTTACTTAATACTCTCTTTCTTTCAATTTGTATGCGTCATACACGGCATTTAGTTTTTTTCCCCCGGTAACCTCGGCAAACTATGCGGGGCACGGTGTTAATATTTCTTCCAACTACGCAGCACTGTTCTGAGTGATGAGCGATAAATGTTTTTTCTGTGTAGGTTCAATACAGCCTTTGTAGAAGGTTACTCATTCAAGCGTTCCAGGGTGTCATAATGCCGCTAATCGAATTGTTTCCCGCTCTCCCAAAACAGCTGCACGAGATACGAACTTGAAATTGAAACATGGTAGATGTTCAGGCGTAGTAACATTTGTGTTGATGAATGACTGGATTTTTCCAATTTTCCAACAAGTGTTCCAAAGCAATACCAACGGGCAAGGTTTCAAGCGGAACAGCTTTATACGGACTACTTTCGAAAGTGTGCAATATAATTACCAGAAACTGAAGCTTTTATTGCAACTGCTTGAAAGCGCTTCGTTGGAAATTGGGCTGTGGTTCTTCAAGGTCGCACATATCGGCTTTCTTTTTTTTCTTGTGAACATTTCAAATCATCGATGTTGATTGTACTTCGCTGTGTATAAAACTCGACAATACTACTACCCTAACTAGCGATGCAGTACAAGTTTTTGTTTTATTAATAAAATTGTAGCAAATGTGTATTTTTTATATGCGTTGTACTGCTGCTACTGGGAGGAATCAGGAAACCATGTCTCATTGTCTCCCCGCATCATCGCGAGATTATATATAGCTTCAACAAATAAATGAAAATTAAAATAACTCTTCGGGACCCCATGGTTCACCATGTGTGATCGATAATAGATCTAGGTCTGTTCAACATATAAATAACTGACAGACTGCAATAGTAATAACCGACATATGTAATATAGTAAGACGAAAAAATTGGAGGACGTCTAAGCTTCGCCTTTAAGAGTAGAACGCGATAGCGTTATCGGGACCCGCTCGCTTCGCATCGTTCGCATCTGGCAAGTAGGCTTCATTCACTGCAACACAGAACGTAGGAACAAAGACCAAGCTTACACTGATCCCCTTAAAGTCGGCTTCACTTTTGAACAGAAATGCATTGCTGGGAAGACGTTTTTGCAGGGGCAATACAAGTCTTACATTAAAATGTGATGGCCCTAGGACCTTTTTTGATTATTTTAATAATTGTTCGCTCTTGCCCCGACGCGCGTGCGTCCAAAATGCGTCGGCAGGACAAGTCCCAATTTGACCTGCCGAGGATGCCAGTGTTGTTATGGTAGAATGCTGGTAAAAGAGGTTTGTGTTTGAGTTTCCTCGTAACAGAATTATGTTTTGTCGTACATTCAAATAACAGTCGGACGACACCATCTCTGTAGGTTGTGCTTAAGTTGTACTTTACCCTTTTTCTGACGGATTTCACTGTGAAAAATTCAATTTTTGTGCACTAACACCTTGCACCACGACAAAGGCCCTGCGCGGTCGGGGTGGTTCGGAATGATTTCCACCTGCCAAACACCTTGCGCCACGCGGAGGGCCTGCGCGGTTAGGGTGGTTGCGGATGATTTTTTCCGCCATGGACACCGACATCCACACCGACGCCGGATTTTCTGCGACACGTGGCCTTTAACGATGTCGCTTTATTATATACAGGATGTCCCAACTATCATGCACCAAGGTTTAAAAAAAAGATCAATTGCGTTACTCTAAGAAAACCTTGTGCATATTGTTTCCAGTACAGTGGGGTAGCCGCCACAAATTTTTCCATGACAGATTTCTTTACGTAATTGTAATTATTTATCTAACTCGAGATCGAAATACTGTCCTAATTATCAAAGTGTCAATGAGAAAATTGTAGAGCAACATGGAAAGCTCCTGATACAGCTTTCTTTTGCTCAATAAGGGCTACATAAAATTGTTTTTCCGAGCGTGAAACAAGCCCGCGAATGCCCGCAAAGTGCCTTGAGCGGCCAGACGCACAGCAAATAAAAACAATGTCGCAGTTTCGCCCGAAAGGCGAAGCATCAATTGCAATAACAAATTAGTAAAGGAGTAGCAATAGTAGTTTTATCGGCTGCATAAACTTGACACATTCGCCTACTAACTGAATTAACAAGCGTGGTGTTAGCGCGCACAAGCTTCCCCACGCCAGCGTTTTGCTGGCGTGGGGAAGCGCGACCGCTGCAGCGAGCGAAGGTTCCTGCGATCTATCGCTTCAACGAAAACTGAGCTGCGAAAGCACAGCTCATACAAAGGTCAAAGCCGTGTGGAGATCGCTTTCAAGATACGGTGCGCGCGACAGCCCGAAGCCGCGCAAAGCACAAGCGCAGTTGCTGGCAGTGTAGAAGCAACACCCCCTCCCTTCGGCGCCGCCTTCCCGCTTTCCTCCTTTCGCGTGGGAGATCGAGTGGCCCGTTCCCCATGCGCCCGTGCACGAGATACGCATTTGGTTCCGCAGCACAGCGTCGCCACCCCTCCCTCCCTCTCATACCCCCACGGCCTTTCACGCGACGGAATTCGCGTTTGCTCTCCGCCATGCATTCCCTCTCTGTGAAAGCGTGCGCCCCCCGTGCACTCGCACATACGGCGGGCGGCGACGATTTTATCGCCGTTGGACTTTATACGGAACCTCACGGCGAAGGCGAAACCGACAGCAGAAATTCTCTTGAAGTGTCCATATAATTGTTATCGCAATAAAAAAATAAATAACAAACGGTAAGCATTTGACAAGCAACCAGGAGTTTCTTACATTAGCAGATGTTTTTTTTTCTTTGTTTTCAATGAATGGGGGAGCCATTACGTAGGACACTAGGTGAAGGCTAGCACGCGACGACTGTGCGTGTGTGAGCGCTGCAAACAAAGCAAACACCTTACAAGACAGGCCGTTTGAGCACTTACAAGCACAAAAAAGTAAAAAAAAGAAAAACAAGACTGTGGCATCAATTTCATTAGAACGTATCAGAAAGCATCGCTGAGCGAATTTAGCATATCACCCCCCCCCTGCCAATTTTCAGGGCACATAAAAACGTATTTCCAACCTGTTAGCAAAATCCTAAAAATATTACCTTAAGCCGTTGTGCTCTCCTGCTTGCACAGTTTGCTCCTATTCAGTCACCCGCTTCGCAAACCAGTATACCTCCGTAGTTACCCAGAGTACAATTCTGTATTTATATATATATATATATATATATATATATATATATATGTGTGTGTGTGTGTGTGTGTGTGTGTGTGGTGTGTGTGTGTGTGTGTGCGTGTGCGTGTGTGTGTGCGTGTGTGCGTGCGTGCGTGCGTGCGTGCGCCAAGCACTGCGCCATACAGTTTCGTCGAAGTCACGGATTGTGGAGCTCATTCTAAGATTAATCGTAAGAATAAAGGACTGTAGACTGCGAGGTTGGACATTTCTCTCATTTGTTAAACTAAGCCACTGAATCTGTATTTCGTGTCGATGCTGAGGTTAAGATGGTTCATTGTGTTCCTTTAACCTTTATAAAAGCAGATTTTGCTCTCTGTGGTTATTCAAATGCAATTCGCGATTTCTTCGTGCAGTCAGATTTCGAGTTATTCGCGAAGTCGTGCGTAACATACGTATATGCCTCCTAGCGCGTCAGGGCATCCACCCTCTACACCATACTACATCTCATTCACTCCTGATTGGGTAAACATCCGCGTAGATATATTCACTTTCTCTATCGAAGAATGCCCACGGCGAGGCACCGGTTGGAATTCCCATTCCATTTGAATAGTACGGAACAGAACTGACTCGGGGAACGAGAGTTCTTTGTGGCTGTGGAGCTCAGCAGGCAAGCCAACTTGCAGAGCTCCGGATTCGGAAGAGAGCAGTTGTCTTCTACGCAAGAGCTACAAGGAAACCCTTCAAGAGTTTTTCTCGGAAGAGAGGGCTGCTGAAGAAAAAAAAATGTTGTCGTGGTCCACTTGTGCGATTTCTTTAATCACTGCAAGGCTTCAATTTATTGATTTATTTTATTGCGAAAGTTCTCTGTGCTTCCACGTAGCTTTGCACTTTCCAAAAACGGAAGAGGAAGTGACAACACTTTTTTTCTGAGCTAGAGAAGATTCCTCCTCATTGCGGATTAACCACATTAGTTTCATTTAGATAAAATCTGGCGAGAAATTCCACTGAGTTATATTGCTTCACTTTCGTATCGCGTTACTTGTTTCGCGCAATGTCTTGCGTCGTCCAACTTTTCCTCCCCGGGGTGCTTTTGCCTTTATTGGCCGTCGTTTGTACTCTTTGTCGTCGTCGCTTCATGTTCAGACACCCCTTGCCACAGCGCGGGCAGTGCATCGGGTACTGGCAGCCGTGAACAACCTGTTCGTGTCGTTTGGCAGCCCCGCGCCGTGCGAACCTCATTCCGCACTCTGTGCAAGCGTGCGGCTTCTCACCCGTGTTGGTCAACAGGTATGTTGTGAGATCACACCTCTTTGTGAACCATTTTCCGCACTCGGGGCACACGTGACGTCGAGTGCTTTCGGCCTATGCTGCAGCCTCCGGTGACTCGGCATTTTGGACGCCTGGGTAAAGCGCTGGCCGCAGTCTGGGCACTCGAGAGGCCTCTCCCATGTGCGGAACAGCATGTGGCTGCTGAGAGTTCCTCACTGATTGAAGCCTCTTTCTCTGCGCAGACGTGGCACACGAACGAAAAGTAGAAAATAGTAACACGCAGAAATTATATTTCAATTGCACTCGAAAAACATCGCATACCTCTTAGGAAAATGCAAACTTTCACATTTACATAGATAAGCGTTTAAAATTAATATAATATCGAACGTGCGCATTATTTGGACTAAGATTTACAGAGCCAAGGATATATTAGCGGTGCTGTGTGTCACCGTAAATGATGTACATTACGCCTATTTTGCTCAAGCTGTTTGCTCGCTGGAAATTTTAATAGTAAGGATGGTACCTGTAAAACTGACGAAAAATAACCAGAACCACCAAGCTTGCAAGCATCTTGCCGTTTTTTCTTTCGTTTATTTTTTGTGATGAGAGCCGCTTAGCTATAAATAAATAAGAAATAGCAATAAAAAGCTTTTTAAGAGTTAGCGTGCGTTAAGTGTATGGCTACGCTTCGATTTGTCTATTCAAGTACAGTACGAACTCAACAATATCTCCTCTTTACGATCGCGTAGTCGACTCCCACAAAACTTACTGCATCTAAATGAACAGATATTGTTAGCTAAATGAACAGATATGTGTAGCAGAAATTTCGTGCTTGTTTTGATCATCAATGCTACAAAATGCCCTGCGAACTTGCAACTACCAAGACGAACAAAACACATATTTTTGAGTTTTATTAGAAGTGAAAGTGTCACGATGGCTAAACTAATAGGCAAAGGAACTAGTTTTCTTGCTAAAGATATGACACTGCAGTGCTAAATTTCACAACAAAGATTGAAATTGTCGATTTATGAAACACTCCGAAAGCTTGTACATGCTCGAACATTGCATGTAGCTTTATAAAGCACTAGTGTTAATGTTCAAGCCATAATGTCACCATTGTTAAATATCTATGCACACAGTTTCCAACCTCACTCCCGTGTAGGCTGCAACGACCGTGCACGTTGCCCCCACTTCCGGACTAATTGCACCCATAAGCGCCTTTCTATGGTTTCATATGCCACAATACTGGATAAAGAATGCACACAACCCAAGCATATATAACCTTTCTGCATTCTAAACATACGATAGTGAAAACAAAGGCGTATACTTATTTCTCATCAGCCAGCGAATAATCGCAGTAACACCCAACAAGACACACAGCAACATATATCAAGTGCCTGCCACATCTTCGCTCACCTGTTGTTGCTGGAGTTGGGGCAGTGGGCGCATTGGTGCTTTTCTTGAGGCCTTTGCATGTGCTTGCGTCGCCGGTGGTTGTCCAGCAGCTGCTTCACAGTGAACTGATCGCCGCATTCCTCGCAGGAGACGACCTCACGTGGTGCGGCGACGTCCACTTCGGCCGCTTAAGGCAGACAAACGAAGAAACAAACATTGTGAATCACGATAATTGAGGTATATTTTTATATTTATGTTTACTTTGTTCATTTATTTTTTTAGAAAATGCAAGGACACATAAGCACTTCTTATGAGTTGTCAATGCAAAGGCATTCATGCCCATTTGAACGCCGCTTAGCGGTCCTTCGAGTTATTAACTCCTCGCGGGCAAGCGAGCACTTTGAGACGTTTGGCTGTCTCCTCGGCAGCACAAGGCCGGTGCACTTCGATCCGTGACGTCATGCTACCTAGGCCGAATGCCATGGAGTCTAATGGGGACGCGTATATATATATATATATATATATATATATATATATATATATATATGACAGCCTTAAGTTACACAATATATATTTTGTTGGGAAGGACGCGATTTCCGAAGTCCTTGTTGCCGTAGTACACGGCGGTCTTCTAAACTGTGAACAAAAGACTACAGCAAAACGTCTGTCACGCCTGTAGATTGCTTTTGAAATGGCGAACTTCTCTGCTGGCACGTTACATTGTAGCTGCTTAACAGCCTTATTCACTTCACTCTTCTGCTGGCCTGTCGAATCTAAAAGCGAGGGTGCCCAGGGAACATTCGCGAGAGGTCATCGAGAGCTTAACCTCCCTATGGTAAGCCTTGCTTTTGACAAAATATTTTGCTCGCCTCTTACAGCCGGTATTGGTTATAGGAAACTTGGCTCTATTTGGTATTTCTAAATTAGGTTCAAGTTGGGACTACAAGCTTACTGTTCGAAAACTGGGTGATATAATATTGTGCTCTCAGTGGACGAGTGCAGTACATTTGAGACTGTTAAGGCACACAGCAGTTTGTTACCGACTTACATATTCCCATGTATGCGGCACAAGTGTTGTAAGAGCAATAGCTGAGCGCAGCTTGAGCAATAAGTGTGATAAAATGAAACAGTTACTTCTGGATGACTGCCAAAACGCGTCTCAGTCTAAGACTACTTGTTTCTGATTCTCCCATATTAAAATGTTTGTTGTTCTCACTTGGAAATGACAACGGATTCTGTAAGTGTGTCCTCAAAGCTGACGAGGTTACTGTCACTAAAGCATACTAGTCTCCGACGTTTGCTTACGCGGAAGGAACTAGCTTTGCGCGGCCAGTCGTATATCTCGTTCCTAATTATGCTGCTATGGCCGAGAAAATAAACCCGAGGAATCATAGAAGCACCGTAGGGATCGGACGTACTAATGGCTGCGCAGAGAGCGAAACCATCTGCCCGATCCTCGGGTATTTCCGCGTCAGGCGTGTCTGGGGCACTCTCAGCGCTTTCGCAGATTTTATGACATCTTGAAATATTCGCCGAAGCAGTAAGATCAAAGAGCCGATCTCTCATGTTGGTGCGTGACGCAACGTGGTCATTTGCTGAGTGGCCGCTGAAGGACCAACGCTCACTGATGCGCTCAAATTACCAGAGCTCGACGAGATGCTGCTCGCAACTCAGCCGTCCGTATGTGAAACCGTAACATTAGAACGAGGTGCTGTTCAGTGGCAAAAAGAACCCGCGCTTGTCACAAACCAGCATTGCCAAAGCTTTTCTAGTCTAATGCGTATTCTTGCTGGGAAAATCTCGAAATTCGTAAAACGACTTTGCGGTGCAAACTTTGAGAAACCGCGGAGCCACCGTTCGAGCCCACACAAAAATACATCCTTACTTTCTTTAGAACTCTTACCAACTTTCTATCAACTTTAGTAAAATGTACCGTATTTTGGCGCGTATAACCCGCCCCTTGCATATAACCCGCACCCCTAACTTTGAAGTCTACGAAAAAGAACAAAAATAACCTCGCGCATTACCCGCACGTGTATCCGAAAGAAATGAGGACTAGGAAGTTACAACTACGCGCAGTCATCATTTCGTTTTCGAAACAAGTTTATTTCAAAACGACTGCCACAACGTTGTCAGTGCTGTCGTCCGATTCACTGCTGCCATACGAGGCTTCATCGCCGCTCTCAAAGACGTAATCGTCTTCGAAACCATCTCGCAGCAGTTCTGTTGCCTATTTCTTCAGCAGCGGCTACGATCTTCAGTTTCTCTTTCACTGTGAAAGACTACCGCCGAGACACACTTGTGATGCCTAAACAAGGCTGGCCAACTGTGCAAACTGGGCTTACAAGAAACGGCACCTGACTCATGCGAAAATTGTGCGAAAAGCATCTAACCAGACTATGGATGTGGATCTGGCTATAACCTGTGTTGGCTTCTTATTGGCTTAACACACGTCGATGCCGATAGGCATGCGGACAACGCGGACTCTGCACGGCAGGCCGCGCGTTGCCGTGAAGCCGACCCCCACCCCTCCCTTCGCGAATCTTCGCAGATAACCCGAACCCCCACTTTGTAAGGAATTTATTTCCAATTTGCCCGACCCTCGGATGTCATCGCAAGTCACGACCCCAACGGCGGCAGAACTAACCTCTCTGCGTCGTGCACTGGAATTCATTGATTCTGAAAGACCTAGAAAATGGGCTGTGTTTTCAGACTCAAAACCGGCATTACAGTGCATGCAGTTAGTTCACCGACGCGGCTGTCAAGAACAGTTAACATACGAAACCGTGAAACTTCACCATCACGTCCAACAAACACACCACGAGGTTGTCTTTCAATGGGTACGTGGTCATTGTGGAATCAGTGGCAATGAATCCGCAGATAACGCTGCTCGCACATCACACCAAGAAGAGCTCAGCGTTCCAATTCCACTTTCTAGGACAGACGCCGCAAGGCAGCTTCGACACCTGGCACGCAGTCTCTCACTGACCCAGTGGAACTCGCCAAACTTAAGACTTACACGACTGCATCAATTAAACCCCTCACTGCAACTCCGACCTCCATTCGGACTTCCTCGACGTGAAGCTTCGCTTCTCTGTCGCTTTGGTTAGGAGTTGCCTTCACAAAGGCATACGCTACATTAATTGGAGTGACCGACATTGAAGCATGCGAGGTCTGCGGCACCGACGAAACTATCGACCACCTGCTGTGCCACTGTCCACGATATGCCCCAGAAAGACAAGAACTTGCTAACGCGCTAAAAAACTGGATAATCGGACGCTTTCCGTGCAGGTGCTGCTGGAACACCGCCCCCATCGATCGTCGGCACATAAAGCTGTGAAGGCACTTTTGTGCTTCTTGAGGACGACGGGCTTGTGTCAACGTCTGTGACTATTAGTGCAAAAACACACGCGTCAGCGAACTCACCGTTAATTTCCCTTCTTTCCTTCCCTCCTCTCTCTCACTGTCATCTTTGTGTTCCCTTTTTCCATTCCCCCGGTGTAGGGTAGCCAACCGGACGTTATTCTGGTTAACCTCCCTGCCTTCTACCTTTCTCTTGCTTCCTCCTCCTCCTTTTCCAAATTTTGGTGCGGGTTATATGCGAGAAAATACGGTATGTACTTTTACTTTCTATCAACACATATTACAAGAAAGTTGGTAGGCTTTGTTTTCATTTTCGTTTGAAGAAAGCTTGTTTAAAGTAACAATAAACAATATTGATAGGCTCCATTCTTCTTTTCATTTGAAGTAAGTTCGTTGGAAGAAAGTTTAAAGAAAGTTGGTAGGACCTGTTATTACTTTTGTTTAAAGAAAATTATAACAATTGTATTTGTTTAATTCATTTGCTCCTTTAACACTGCCATAAAGAAGCATAACATGCAATATATGTAATACAATAATTACTACGAATAACCAGACCGTCATAGTGATAATTGCTTCCTGCAGTTTAAGAGAAAGCGCGGAGACAGAATAATTTTTGCTATTACGCGTGCGCATGTAATAAGCAGCAGCTAAGGCAAAATATATTTGCCTGCCCCAGTGAAATTGTTATTACGTTTTTTCTACTTCAAAATAAAAAAATGTCACAGTTTCGCCCTAAGGGCGAAGCAATGAATGCGATAGCAACACAGCAATGTCATACGAAGTAAGGTGAGCGGCTTTGGTAGCAATATGAATTTTAGTAAACATGAGCTGATTAAGTAAGCAGGTGTGCTGCGGCGTAAGTAGACCGACATGAAGAGAGACTCGATGACCACGAGAAGGCGCGTGTGAAACGGTGGTGTTGATGAGAAGCGCTTCCCGTGGGGAGCGCGCGTGCGAAGGGACACACCTGTAGCGCTGCACTGCCGATCCGGGCAGCATTACATGTGTAGCGTGCGTTGGAAAATGTGACCCGACTATTACTAACTGAAGCAACAAGCGTGGTGTGAGCGCGCACAAACAAACATGAAGAGATCACACTGAATGACTGCAGACAACGACTGTCAAAACGCTGGCAGGAAGCATACGCCGGTGCGGGCGAAGGTACGTGCGGTCTATCGCTTCAACAGGAACTGAGCCGCGAATGCACGGCTCATAAAGGTCAGAGCCGTGTGGAGATAAGAGACGGTGCGGCGAGCGACGAGCGCGGTTGTTGGCAGAAGAAAAGTGCGCCCCCCCCCCCCCCCCCCCCCGCTTCCTCCGGCGCTGGCTTCCCGCTTCCTTGCTTGCGCGCGGGAGAGATAAGAGACCGTGCGGCCGAGCGACGAGCGCGGTTGTTGGCACAGTAGAAGTGCCCCCCCCTCCCTCCGGCGCTGGCTTCCCGCTTCGTTGCTTGCGCGTGGGGGATTAAGTGCGTTCGCTCTCCGTGATAGCGTGCGTCCCAGCACGCTTGCGCTCGGGCATACGGCGCGCGGTGAAGATTTTATCTATACGGAACCTCACGGCGACGGCGACGGCGACGACGACGGCGACGGCGACGGCGACGGCGACGGCGACGCCGACGGCAGAAATCCGGTTGAAGTGTCCATATAATTGCTATCGCAATAAAAAAGTTACACACCACCACTCGAACAAGGGACTTCTGTGCGTGAGGCAGACGCTACCACTGCTCCACGAATGCATGGGCTAGAGGTTCTGACATGTCATGAGGCCGTTTATTTGTCCTTTTTTTAACCTTTTTTGGCTTTTTTTCGAGCTCGGCTTCTTAAGAAGCCTTTCTATTTAATATTTATTCAAACTACTTTACTATTGCATTCAAACTATATACAAAACTCGCAAATGCAGTAGCTGCGGTTGCTGTTAAAAGAGCCTTCCTTTTCAAAACAGCGGGTGATCGCTGTGTTGATATATTGGCGGTCGATGAGAACTACGGCAGCACGTATTCCGTAAATGCTTGCTCGGGCACAAAAGTTATTAATTTATGATTGTCAGTTGGTTGAGTAGTCTAAGTTGTGTACCTGGCATGGCCGTATCTGTTCACGCGTGCGTGCAAGCAGTACGCCTGCTGCACTTTATTCATTCATTTATTAATACTGGCAGCCTTTGCAGGCTATTACAGGAGTGGAAAAAAAGCACATAAGTATACATGAGCATAAGCTCAATACCACCGACACTTCGGCAGAAGCTCCGGTGCTGTAGCACGCCAGCCATCGCCACGTTTTGTCACCTTTATTCCTGACGCTAAGAGGAAATATGGTTTCACCAATTCAAGATGAGGGCACATATTCTCGAAAACACGACAATTGGCGCCATAATTAACGTGTATATGGGCGGTGATCACGAATGTGTGCTCGGTAGGTCTCATATTAGCCCGTAGGCAAACCGCCATTGCAAGCAGATGGAGCCGCGCGGGCGGAGCGTGGATTGGCTCATGGTTCAGCTACAACTTCCCCTGAGTGACAAATGCAAATTTCGAAGGCCATGCTCCTCAAGCTATGCGAATCGGGGAGGCAAGTTCCCCTTCGTTAACCGCAGTGTGGCGCTGCTGCAGTGTTTTGTTTGCGAATATCTGTGGTACAGCTGTTCTAGTACACTGTATCTGTGGTACAGTGTACTAGAATACCTTGGGTAGTGGAAAGAGCGCGCGGTGCGGCCGATGGGAGAGCTGTTGCTCCTTTTGTTAACTGCCGCGCGTGGCGCTGGAGTAAAAAAACCGAGGAGATCACGGCCGTTTTAGCAGCCGTCACACGTGTAGGCTGCCGTCAATGAGGTTGTGTAAGCACTTTCTGCTTCTGTTACCGCGTTTCCGACACGTTATGTTTTCTTGCGTTGGGTCGTACGCCCAAGCAGTGATTTGCAGCCATGGAGAAGAAAACGAAAAGAGCGGACACGCACTGCTACGCGCCAGGTTACAAGACCGGGTACCCCGTATTTCGTGAGCTCAACAGACGGACGTTGTCGTTGTTTAAAGTCCCGAAATACGAAGCCCAACGGAAGCAGTGGGAGATGAATTCGCACCGCAAAGACAAGCCACTCTCGGAAACGTCGGCGGTGTGCGAAAGACATTTCGAAGCGCCGTTCATCGTGCGGGATTATGTGCACATAATAGACGCTAAAAAGGTGAGGATCCCGCATGGCAAACCTGCGCTGACCGCTGATGCGGTACCAACCTTGCTGCCCGACTTGCCGGCCTACCTTTCAAAGGAAGTTCGACAAAAAAGACTAGAAAGAAAGCGTCCAGCGGCCTGTGCTGTGGCACCGGCCAAGAAAGGTCGCTTGTCGCATCGCGACGCTCACGCCTCCTGTCTACAGGACACAAATGTGCAAGACGAGAACGTGAGCCCGACCTTGAACGAGCCCAGGGAGAATGCTTCACTACAGAACATCGCTGACAAACTCAGCCTTCCGAGCACGTGGACAAGACTTCATGTGCCCGATTTTGATAGAGTTTTGAGCGCTACAACTACCATGACCAGACATCCATTTGTTGTCTCACACGAGAAGCTGCTGGTGTTTACTGCAGACGACAGGAAAAGGATCTTCGCTCGCCCTTATTTCCAGGGCAAGGAAGCGAAGGAAGTTGAGATCAAGTCCATGGTAGAAGCTCGAGAAGTTCTTCACCAAACAGCCATTGTCGTTGTTTGCAAAGGAGCGATGGACCGACAGCAGTACATCAGCGACTACTCTGAGCACCTTACAAACCGACTGAAGGATTCTGTGCTCCTCGTACACGATGGTGTGTTTAGCAAGTCGTGACTGGGACTGTTACTGACAACGGTAAGCATCTAGATTTGGTTGTTGAAATAATATTGGTTGCTTAATAATTAGCAAGGTAGATCGTAGTAAAAATATGCTTTCATCGAAGGTTATCATCCTAAAATGATAAATTTTTGCTAGTCATGAGTAATAATAATCGTACTCTTGCTATTATGGTTTCTTTTAGCTGATGCATCTTTTACTTACACCACCAAAGGCTTTCATTACCAGTCATTTACAGAAACTACAATGTAGCATAGTGTATATAGTGCTCAGATTTATTAAGTAGCAACTTCCGCTTCCTATGCTTTTACATTACAGGTACTGCCTGTCTAGCATGTCGCTACATCAGGAAAGGGCTCCAGGCAAGAAGATGCCGAGTAAAGATGCAGAATACAGTGAAAAGAAACCTTCAAAATTTGCTGAAGTTTTCTCGGCGAAGAACAAAGCGCCTTCTCTCACGTGTGTGCAAGCTGCAGCAGATATTCTCAAAATGCAGGTCAAGAACAGTCGCATTAATGAAGAAGTTTTCAAAACAAAAATAGAAAGACTGTCGCCTAAGCAAAAGCAAGCAACCCATCGCATTTTTGCAGCGGTAAAGCGTAAAGGCATGAAAGGTATGGTTTACTCAAAGGAGTGGATGCTGGAATGCATCATTATGAAAATGAAAGTGCCAAAGCTGTATGAACAAATGCGCAAGCAGCAGATCCTTGTTCTGCCATCAAAAGTCACCCTACACAAGTACACTAAGGAATACAGGACAGGATTTGGATTCAGCAGAAAGGTTTTCAGTGTGTTAAAGGAGAAGACGAGCTCAATGGACGTCTTCAAGCGACACGGCGGACAGCTGGTCGATGAAATGAAATTTTCAGAGAACCTTTCCGTGACGCCTGGTGGCCACATTGATGGGTTTGTTCATTTGGGCACTTTTACCCCTGACAGTGACAAACATGCAGTGTGTAACCACGGGATGGTCATTGTCTTTGTGCCTTTTGTTGGCAGTTGGACACAAATTATCGCTGTTTTCTACACACACCAACGTGAAAAGAAATCTACTGGCAAAAATCATGACCGAGGCTGTAATCCTTGCTGAACAAGCAGGCCTGTTTGTTGATTTCATCACCAGCGCTGGCGCTGCATGGAATAGGAGGATGTGGACACTCATGGGTATTCAGACAACTCCCGACGTTCAGTACGTTCAGTAAGAGCAAGGTGCAGCATCCTGTGGATCCGAGCCGCTCACTTCATTTTGTGTCCGACTTCCCTCATCTGGTGAAGAGCCTTAGGAATCACTTCCTGAAGTCAAGCTTCAACACCCCAGCAGGCGAGGTAATGGCGGCCTTCTCTTTTGTTCTTTTCTTAATTGCTCGAAGCAACCAGCATTGAGCCATATGTGTAGTCATATACAAAATATTTATCTTGAAAAAAATTTATGTGTATTACAGGTCAATTCGGCTTGTGCGAGAAGCCTTGAAACTCGATGGAAGTAATGTTGCTCTTCAAGCCATGCCTGGGATCAGAAGCTGCCACATCAACTCAAATAATTTCGAGAAAATGATAGTCAATTACGCGTTTCAGCTGTTTGGCGATACCGTCCTCAATGGCCTCCGCCTCTACAAGACCGAGCTTGAAGCAAGCTGGGGAAGCCTAGAGCCTGTGTTCAGATTTTTTGGGCAAGTCCTTTCCTCAAAGAACTTGCTTTGTAAGCATGAAAACAATTTTTTTCGGCTGCAGTCAAAGAGAATACAGTGCTGGTTAGTGTAACAACAACTTATTATATCTTTGTAGCGTACTCGCCCCAAGCAGGAGCGAAAAGAAGACGACTACACACCTTGAAGTTTGGGACAAGAACTAGTTCATTTGCCAAAAAAATATCCTTCGAAAACGATAACACAAAGGGGCGTGTTGGCTGCGTATCTCCCGCGGCGCGCCGTAGATAACGTGAGGCATGTTGGCAGCGTATGCGCCGTGCGCCACCGGCTTGCGAACTGGTATGCGCACACAAATAAAAATTATCACGATCAGCGGGCATAAACGCCCGCTACATCTTAAATACGTCTTTATCATACTTTGTACTGCAGAATGATTCGAGACTTGATAGAAATTATGACATCCCGGTTTCCTGCCAAAGCCCTGCGGCCTGGATCTGTGGCTGAGGACCAGCTGCTCTCTTTCCTGGCCTACCTCACTGAGTGGGAACTTCATGCTGGGGAACAAGTGGGGGTTCGAGTCACTGTGTCAAGTGTCTTATCGATACTTGATTATTTGTCAAAACATGTTGGCTACAAGTATACAATGACATCAAAGCTAAGTCAAGACCCTGTCGAAAACCTCTTCGGCATCGCAAGACAGTCATCCCACACCGCAACAGTTCCTAATAACAGTTAGCTGCCTAAGCTTTTATGGGCTAGCCAAGTCTGTGTCAAATGGGAATCGGAGCCAGGTGTGCTGACATCCATCCTGAAGCGAGATGGAGCACGCCCTAGTAAGCAGTGCAGGCAGGACATCATTGAAAAACTGATTGAAGATGGCGACCTAACTGATGCAGAGCAACAAATCAAAGACCTTAGTAATGTTGTTCCAGACCATGGCCAATGTGTTGTTGCAAAGAGCGATGCGAGACTAATTTTTTACATTTGTGGATATGTAGCCAGGAAGTTTGTTCTCAAAACAAACTGTGAAGAGTGCCACACATTGCTCCTTACAAGCAAGGAGAGTGTAGAGTTGTTGTTGGGTGCTGCTCATTACACGAGGCTGAAGGACAAAGGTGGTCTCCTATACCCTCATGGTCGCCTGTTCCGGTTCATCTGTAAACTGGAAGATCTCTTCAATAGTTGCTTCAGCTTACAGGAGCTTCATCATGACAGTGTCATGGACATTTTTAACTTAATAAAGAAAAAGCAGCAAGAGAGCATCGGATGTATTAATCATTCCGAGTCGCTGACAGTGCAAATGATTGCCGTCTATGTGACTACCCATCTGCACTTTTTTGTAAGGGCTCTTACTCGCGCCACGTGCCAGAAACGGGAAACTGCCAACTACTTAAAGATAAGCCGCTGCACATGAGCTTGTTTGCTTGTTTTTCAGGGAACCTTATTCCGGTACTTTGCGCTTTCATGTGAACAGTTTACGTACACTAGCTTTGAAAAAATTGTGTTGTGATTATACCTGATGCACTTGTCTTGAACGAATGATCTTAAATAAACATTTGGTCTGTGAGTGAGTGAGTGAACTTTATTGGGTCCACAATAGACGCGAGTAAACTCAACGTCACCTGGCTAGGCCCACTCGGGGACCATCAGGTCAAACCTGATGGCCCTCTGGCGGGCCCTCTGGACTGCCAGGATTTGAGAGGTCTGATCCTGGGCCTTAATAAGCGTCATCATTTCCTCTTGGGTGAAAGGGGGACCGGCAGAGGAACAGCCCCACAGGACATGCTCGAAGTCCGTATAACCACCACACAGGGGGCAGTCCGGGCTTGGGAACCGTTCGGGGTACATTATGTGCAGTGCTGCACGGCTTGGGTAAGTGCTGGTTTGTAGAAGTCTGAGAGTCACTGCCTGGGCCCTGCACAGCGAGGAGTGCGGCAGAGGCAGGAGTCTTCTTGATAGGTAATTGTGTTTGCAGATCTCGTTGTACGAGCAGAGAGGCTCGGGTCGCCCTAGAGAGAACGCATTACCCGGCGCACTGTCAGTAAAACCTCGTGCAGCCGAGTGTGCCTCCTCGTTGGCGTTGAGCGAGGCGCCTTCAATGTTTCCAAGGTGCGCAGGGAACCAGGCCAATGAGTGATGTTTGAGGTCTTTGGCGTTTTGGATGATACGTAAGGCCTGGAGAGCCACCATTCCCATCTGAAAGGCCCTGACAGCGGTCTTGGAGTCGGAATAAATCGTGTTATGTATACCGTCCGTCAATGCAAGAGCGATGGCAACCTGTTGTGCAGCGCTGGAACTAGAAGTGCGGATGGTAGCGCAGCTGATGATTTTCGAATCACAGTCGATGACCACTGAGGAGAAGGCTTCTTCTTGAGCGTACGAAGCAGCGTCCACGAAGCATGTTCGATCCTTGGCGAGCAGAGCTTTACCCCTGGCTCGTCTTCGTCCTTCGTTGTAGGTCGGATGCATATTGCGTGGCATCCGGTGTATGGAAATCTTGGATCATATGTCGTTGGGCAGCTTCACAGCGACGGGACAGACGACCGTGGGGTTACGTGCCAGCATGCCAAGTATGGCTCAGCCCGCTGGGGTGCCAGGACAGTCTGACAAACTGAGAAAACTGTTGGGCTTCAACGATTTCTCCGAACGTGTTGTGGATGCCCAACTTGAGGATGTCTTCTGTGTGCGTTCGGACAGGAAGGCCAAGGGCAAGCTTGAATACTCTTCTGATTAGGGCATTGATCTTGTTGCGCTCCAACACCAGTCAGTTGTGCATAGCCGCCGAATAAGCGAGGTAGCATAGCACAAATGCGTGGATAATCCGGATCAGATTGTCCTCCCTGATTCCGCGGTACCTGTTGGCGATTCTTCGGATCAGTCCGAGGGCGCGTTCGGTCTTGGAACAAATGCGTTTGACGGCGGCTCCATTGGCCCCGTTAGACTCGACAAACATTCCTAGGATCCTGATAGTGTCCACCCGTGTAACTAGGGAGCCCTTACCAGTGAATAAGGTAATGTGGCTCTCCGTTGCTGGCTTCCAGGACCGGTGAGAACCGCCTCTGGGCCTCTTCTTGTAGAGTAAGAGCTCGGATTTGGTGGGCGAGAACCTTAGCCAAGTGGGGATGAGATACCGCTCCGTCACATCGATGGCCTCTTGCAAAGCACCCTCGATCTGACCCTCACATCCACTGGGGCACCAGATGGTGATGTCGTCCGCGTAGATCGTGTGGTTAATGTTCGGGATCCTGTTCAAGGCCCTCGACAGGCTGATCATGGAGATGTTGAACAGCATCGGGGAGATCACCGCCCCTTGAGGTGTTCCCTTTGGCCCAAGCTGAATTTCGTGGGTCAAAAAATCGTCAATCTTGAGTCTAGTGGACCTCTAGGAAAGGAAGGTGCGCACGAAATTGTACGCCCGCTTGCCGACGTCAAGCTCTGTGAGGCTCTTGAGAATAAAGGCGTGCGATATGTTGTCAAAGGCGTTTTCTAAATCCAAGCCGAGAATTGCCTTAGTGTCCGCGGAGGTGGAGTCAGTGATCTGGTGCTTGATCAGCCTCATTGCGTCCTGAGTCGAGAGCCCCGACCGAAAGCCAATCATGTTGTTAGTATAGCATTCGTTAGACTCGAGGTGGTCAATGAGGCGGTTAAGCATGACGTGCTCGGCCATGTTTCCTAAACATGACGTCAGGGAGATGGGCCTTAGATTGTCGATGCTCGGCGCCTTGCCTGGCTTGGGTATGAGTACTGTGTAGGCTGCTTTCCAGGTCTTGGGAATGAGGCCGCTGCGCCAGATTTCATTCATCCTGTCTGTAAGAAACTCGATTGAGTCGTCGTCGAGATGCTTGAGCATTTTGTTGGTGACCCCGTCGGGCCCAGGGGCAGATCTGCCGTTGAGAGATGCGAGAACCCGCTTGACCTCAGCCACAGTAAAATCCTCGTCCATCGATGGTACGTCGCGCCCTTCGTAAGCGACAAATTGGGGGGGGGGGCACCGGACGGTCCGTGGCCGCCAGGTACTTGTCTATGAGCTGCTCCGTGACCGCCTCGTCTGGAGTCGAGTCGGTGGCCAAACGGACAGTTTCACCAAAGCTCTCTTCTGATTGGACTTGGTGGTGCCATCGTGCAGTAGGTGCCTGAGGAGCCTCTAGCTTTTACCCGTCTTGAGGTGGCCCTCCATCGAGTCGGACAGCAAATTTTGTTTCTTCCAATTTTGTATTTATGTGCTTCAGTATTGAATGAAATGATAGCTTCGTCTTGTGTGCTTGAGGAACAAAACAAAATCGTACCAAAAGAGAGGTTGGCCACCCCTGGGACCAGATACTGCAAAACATTACTCGCCTTGGTGCCTTTGACGTTGCGCTAATTCCGAAGTTGCGGGATCGAATCCCGGCCACGTCGGCTGCATTTCAATGAGGGCAAAATACAATAACACTCGTGCATTGGGTGCACGTTAGCGAACCCCAGGTGGTCTAAATTAACCCGGAGTCTTCCACTACAGCGTGCCTCATAATCATATCGTCGTTTTGGCTCGTAAAACCCCAGAATTTAATTGAAATTTTACACCAAAACATTCAAAAACAACGCACAGAACACCTGACATTAACCATCAATAACCATCAAACACATCAGTAACACATAATAGCTGCATTTAACGACATTATTGGCGATGCTGTCTGAGTGCCGCAGAGGCGCATGCCTGTGAGAAGACAACCGGCGGGAGTACAAATGCCCGGAGTGTGCACCCGGAACGTGCTGTTTGCATCTCACAGGGGCTGCTCGAACTAACACGCCAGTAAGATCTCCTAAGACGACTGGTTACTGAAATAAATGCGAAGCTTCACGCACTGCGTGCCTTGGTCGTCTGCTTAGCTGAGGTAATGTGGCGAAAGCTTAGCCCTGTTGAAGTCATATTACTTTGAATAATTCGCTCATAAACTAGAGAAAGCATTTTCAGCGCGAGTACTACGTATACCTGCGTTAATAATGAAAGGAAACTTCCGCGCTCGCGCCTGCCTGACCGCTTTCGGTCGCTTGCCGGCGGTGCTTGGGTGGATGGATGGATGGATGGATGCATGCATGGATGGATGGATGGATGGATGGATGCTATGAGCGTCCCCTTTGAAACGGGGTGGTGGTTTGAGCCACCAAGCTCTTGTTATTATTTTGCCTAATGTGCTACCTTTATTTTTGAGAAACACAAATTTATTATTAAATAAATAATTCCAGGCAACAACTTTTTTTGAACCACTACTGCGAACTCTGTTTCTGTACGTCTCCGTTATTTGTGGTCTCCCTACTTTTCTGCCGCCAAACCTCCAACCGCCTCTTACTAATCTCTACAGCGGACATGTTTACTTCGCCCCTGCTATCCCTGAACCCTAGGGCTTCAGGGAGGTCAGAGGAGCCTAGACTTGCAGCTGGGTAGATTTCTTCACATTCCAATAAAACATGTTCCACCGTTTCTCTAGCGTTACCACAGCAAGCACATGCGGCTTCGTCCTTGGTGTACTTCGCTTTATAACTGCGCGTTCTAAGGCATCCTGATCTCGCTTCGAAAAGTAAGGAGCTTACTTCTGAGTTTTCATAAATTGTTTCTTTCCTGATTTCCTTTTTTCGTTAGCGGTAGTTACTCATAGAAGGTTTCTTTTCGATTGCCGCCACCCATGAGATTGTCTCAGCCTCTCTGACTTCGCGCTTGACATTCTTTGTTGCCATGTTACTTCAATACCGGTCGCGTACTTGCTGGTAAGCTTCCTAGTTCTTTTTCTCCTCTGTGAGTCAATGTTTTGCCTGTACAAATATCTGAACACGCTTGCACCCTATCAAATTTCTTCCATTTTCCTCAGACGTTCTTCGAAATCAATTTTACTCTGAGTCTCCCTTACTTCAAAATTTGTCCATCCCATATCACCCTGCACAGCTTCATTAGTAGTCTTCCCGTGGGCGCCCAACGCGAGGCGTCCCACTGACCTTTGGTTGCCATCAAGTCCTGATGGAACCCCTGACTTCAAGCAAACAACAGCATTTCCAAATGTAAGCCCTGGAACCATTACACCTTTCCACATACCCCAGAGCATCTCGTACCTATTGTATCCCCATAGCGCTCTGTGTTTCATTATGGCCGCATTTCTCTTCCCTTTTGCTATTATTGTTTTTTCCTGTGTCTCTAGATATCTATCGCCTTCATTTATCCATATACCTAAGTATTTGTATTCCTTTACCCAAGGCATTTCCTGGCCAGGTATCAACACTGTCTGTTCATTCTTTTCATTGAATTCCTTAAAAGATGACTTTTAACGCTAAATTTTAATCCTAACTTCTCACAATCTTCCCCACAGATATCAGCCAGGCGTTGCATATCACTTTGCTTGTTAGCAAGCAACACAATGTCGTCCGCATAAAATAAACCTGGAAGCTACTGCTCAACTATTGTGCCGGCTTGTTTGTATGAGAGGTTAAATCCGATACTGATTCCTTCTAGCGCTCTTTCCATCCTTACCACGCACATCATAAACAGCAGCACGGATAAAGGACAACCCTGTCTCAGTCCCTTGTTGATATCAACTTTATCCTCGCTCGTCATCCCTTCCCATTCAACACAAACAGTATTTTCTCGGTAAATCTCCCTCAATAGTTGTATACAGTCGTTGCCTATACCTTCTCCTTCCAGAATATTCCACAAAATGCTGCGGTCTACGTTGTCATACGCTCCGGTGATGTCTAGAAACGTCACATGTAGCGGTCTCCTTTCTTCTCTCGATATTTCAATACACTGAGTAAGGACAAATAAGTTATCATCCAGCCGCCTAAGGATTCTGAAACCATTCTGAAGTTCGCCCAATATGCCATTATTCTCTGCCCATGCTTGCAGCTTCACTTTAATCGCCAGCATTACTAACCTGTATATTACCGATGTAATGGTCAGCTGTCGATAAGAGTGAAGTTTATCTTTTCCCCCCTTACCATTAAAAATTACATTCGTTCTACTTTGTCTCCAACTGTCTGGCATTCGCCTATGTTGTAAGCATTTTTCTACTGCTTTTAACAGAGCTTCCTTACTTTTTGCTCCTAGCTCATTGACCAGTCTAACGGGTACCTCGTCTAAACCTGTGGCTGTGCGTTTGGAATTTTCTCTTCAGCGTTCTCCAGTTGAAATTACTCAGCACCAACTCCCTTTCCGTCTGGTTCTCGTTCATTCTCTTTTTTTCCTCAGAAACCACCTCGCCATAGTCCTAAATGATTCGGCTGTTATTTTTCGAATGTACTTTAATGCCGCATCCCCTTCCAGTTTGTTTCCATCTTCGTCAAGGATATGTTGCTCGGTCAGGAGCCGCTGGCGCCACCTGGTAGTGTTAACATCAAGCGCCTCAAGCGCTGCCCGCCGCTCTTTCCACTACCCAAGGTATTCTAGTACACTGTATCTGTGGCAACGCAGCGACAAATCTAGGCCTTAATTTTAGGACAGAGAAATCAGGAATTGTGATCTTTAATGAAGAGACGAGCAACTTCGTTGTGACAATTCCACGGGAATAATACCCATAGTGAAGCAATATAAGTACCTCGCCGTACATAAACGAACGAAAGAATTACTCAAGAATTACGCGCAGAGCAAAATTAGTTTTTGAAGAAAGGCTCAGGAACATGGATGATAATAAATGGGCGGCTAAAGTGCACAAGTACCTGTACATGAAAAGCGTGGACACAGAATGGAGGAAGAGGTCAAGGAAGTTGGCAACTAAGTACATGTTAATCGAAACTGTAGACAACCAGGGGTCATCAGAAAGACAGAGAAATAGCGACAGCGACTTGGATGCAAAGAATAGAAACAAAAAGGAGCATGGAGATTTACAAGAATGAGAAGGAAGAACTTAGAATGAAAAATCTATACGATAACACAAAGGGCAGTGCCTTGATATTTTAGGCTGGACAAAGAACTCAAGGGTGGGGTGACAGCAGGCGGCCGGTGCGAAGGCGCCGTCGAGGTAAAAAAATCACAAGGCGTAAGGGGAGGGGGCGGGGAGTATGCCGCCGCTGTAGTTCCGCTCGACGGTCACCAACGGCATGACAAACATCGGAGCTACTCAGTCTGTAAGGACAATTGTAGTAGGCGCGTTGCTTATAAATGTACCGTGCTTGTAATCAGCCAAGCCATTTTAAAAATACAGCTTCATTTTTAAATTCGAGGTTTTGACTTACTAATGTTTGAGCGTGGGCCAAACGAAGTTGCCAAAACGGGGGTTACAACATGGAATAACATACAGACGTGGTTATTTATGGTGTTTGTTTTCTTTGTATGTCTGTTTTCAGGGACAGAGGACGTCGCCGCACCCCGCGTGGTCTTCTTTTGTGAGGACTGCGGCGAACTCTTTCCCGTGAAGCAGCTACTGCACCACCACCGGCAACGTGACCATCCGCTAAGGCGTCAAGGGAAGTACCAGTGTACCCACTGACCTTACTCTAACAATCAGGTGAGTGAAAATGTGGTAGGCACTTGATATACGTCGCAGTGTGTCTTGTTGGGTGTCAGCGCGGTTATTCGCTGGCTGATGAGAAATAAGTATTCTTTTGTTTTCACTAGTATGTTTACAGTGCACAAATGTCATATGCACGAATGTCACAGTGCACAAATGTCGGCTGCAGTAACAGGAAGGGGCCCGTAAAGGTTGATACCAACAACCTCAAATGTGCGATGGGACACGGAATAGGCAGTAATTCGCCGGCAGGAGCAGATGTTGGGACTTTGCGACGCTGACACAGAAAACAGGAACCGACGTATCTCGCCACACTAGCTAGTAGAAAGGTCAGGCCAATAGTAACGGTTTCGAATGCGATCGTAGATTTTGTGGAAACCGAGATGGATAGCAGTCAGGTCATCGTGGAATGCTTCGATGATGATGGTGATGATGATATTTGGTGTTTCGTGGCGCAAGGGCCAAATGTGGCCAAAGAGCGCCAAGACAATGAAAGATATGTTTGCCATGATCAGTGAGCTCCGATGATAGGATGCGATGTGGCTGTAAAGGGGCCTAAGAACAAATCGCGGTATAGAAGCGTAAAACATATATAGAATATAATTATGGCAGTGACGTGTGGAATGATCTGTGAGTGGTGAATAGATGAGAAGTGGTCATGGTGCTAAAACTAAACAAATTGTCGCGGGCGAGACAACAGAGACAGCCAGAAGTCCACGTCTTTATCGGAACCAGACCAAAAGAACAACGTTCTCTTCTTCTACCTACCCCCCAGGCGTGTACGTGCCACACTAGATGGCTCATGTGTGTCGGCATGTGCCATTACCCCCTCTTCTAAAGAAGCATCGTCTCGATGCTGCAAATGAGGGTAAATATATATATAAAAAATGAGAGTTACAATATAAACTAAAGAAATATGTCGGAACGCGAAATAACAATCTGGTGCTGTGAAAGAAGGAACAAAAGTAAAAAATAAAAGCACTGGACACAACGAAAACGAACAAAAAAAAACAAAAAAAGGACGACGCTAAGTCGTCAATAGTCACTCGACGGTCGAGTCACGGCGCGAAAAATATGGTTTTAGTCTTGTAACATGAACCACTTCAGTTTCAGGAAGCCGACGGGAGTTTCTAGGGGTGGCTTCTGGGAGAACCTCGTAGGTAACGTCACTGAGTCGCCGTACAATCTTGTAGGGATCGAAGTAGCGACGCAGCAACTTTTCTGACCGGCCGCGCTGTCGGATGGGGGTCCACACCCACACTTCATCGCCAGGATTGTAGGCAACCTCTCGGTGGCGAAGGTTGTAGCGGCGTGCGTCTGCGGTTTGGCGACACTGAATACGGCATCGCGCGAGTTGACGGGCCTCCTCGGCGCGCTGGGCGAACATGGCCGCGTCCGTGTTAAACATTCCCAAGTTGTCGGGAAGGAGCATGGGGTCGAGCATCGTGGTGACTTCTCGACCGTGCACTAAGCGAAAAGGTGTGAAGCGTGTACTTTCTTGAATTGCGGTATTGTACGCAAAAGTGACGTAAGGAAGGATCTCGTCCCAGTTCTTGTGGTCAATGGCCACATACATTGACAGCATATCCGCGATTGTCTTGTTCAGGCGTTCAGTCAGTCCATTTGTTTGGGGGTGATAGGCCGTAGTTTTGCGATGTGCAGTGCCGCTTAGCCTCAAAACTTCCTGTAGCATCTCGGCGGTGAAAGCTGTCCCACGATCAGTAATGACGACCGCTGGCGCTCCGTGACGGAGGACAATGCTGTGCACGAAAAAATGGCGATGTCTGTTGCAGTAGCTTTTGGGAGTGCCTTTGTTTCGCAGTACCGTGTTAGGTAATCGGTAGCGACCACAATCCACCGACTGCCGGACGAAGACGTGGGGAATGATCCCAGCAAGTCCATACCAATCTGATGAAATGGCCTCTGCCGTATTGCTATTGGTTGTAGCAGTCCCGATGGCCTCACAGGTGGAGTCTTACGTCGTTGGCAGTCGCGTCATGTGCGAACATACTGCTTCACTGTCTTTGCGAGACGTGGCCAGTAGTAACAGCGGCGAATTCGTTCCAACGTGCGTGTGTACCCCAGGTGTCCGGACGACGGTTCGTCGTGACAGGCACGTAAAATATCGTCACGAAGCGAGGTCGGCGCAACTAGCAGGTATGTAGTTTGCGTATGGTCAAAGTTCTTCTTATAAAGGACGCCATCTCGGAAACAAAAGGAGGCTAGCGCGCGTGGGAAATTTCGAGGAAGACTTGAAGTGCGCCCTTCCAGGTAGTCAATGAGAGGGCTGAGCTCCAAGTCGTCGCGTTGATGTTGAGCCATATCTGTTACTGATACGGCAGAAAGAAAACTGTCGTCCTCTTCAAGGTCAGCGGAGGCACTTCCGACTGGTGCAGGTGAGAGACAGTCAGCGTCGGTGTGTTTGCGTCCTGACTTGTGAACGATGGTGACGTCAAACTCTTGCAGTCGAAGGCTCCATCGCGCTAGGCGACCTGAGGGATCTTTGAGATTCGCGAGCCAGCAAAGCGAATGATGGTCGCTGACTACTCTGAATGGGCGACCGTACAAGTATGGCCGAAACTTTGTTATGGCCCAGACAACGGCTAAGCATTCTTTTTCTGTGGCAGAGTAGTTTTTCTCGGCAGCGGATAACGTTCGGCTCGCATAGGCAATCACACGCTCTACGTCATTTTGCCACTGAACAAATACAGCTCCAAGGCCGACGTTGCTGGCGTCTGTGTACAACTCGGTGTCAGCGTTCTCGTCAAAGTGACCAAGTACAGGTGGTGCCTGGAGAAGGTTGCGGAGGGTATCGAATGCGAGGCGCTGATCCTGACCCCAAACAAACGGGATGCCTTCCTTCGTAAGTTGGTTGAGCGGTTCAGCGATCTTAGAAAAATTTTTGACAAAGCGTCGGTAGTACGCACAGAGCCCCAGAAATCGGCGGAGATCGCGCTTATTTGTTGGCACGGGAAATGCGGCGACGGCGCTCGTTTTCTCTGGGTCTGGGCGGATGCCGGCATGGCTTACAACGTGACCTAGAAACTTCAGTTCTTCGTACCCAAAATGACATTTCTCGGGTTTTAGAGAAAGTGCAGCTGTTCGAATTGCCTGAAGAACTGTCTGTAAGGCGCTGTACGTGCTGTGCAAACGTGTCCGAGAAGACCACCACGTCGTCGAGGTAAACGAGACACGATTGCCATTTCAGCCCAGAGAGAACCGTGTCCATCATTCTTTGAAAAGTAGCTGGCGCTGAGCATAATCCAAAAGGAAGCACCTTGAACTCGTAGAGTCCGTCAGGAGTAATAAGAGCGGTCTTTTCACGATCACGCGCGTCGACTGCGATTTGCCAGTAGCCACTGCGTAAATCCATGGAAGAAAAGTAGCGAGTGTTGCGTAGACGATCCAAGGAGTCATCTATTCGGGGCAGGGGATAAACGTCTTTCTTCGTGATGTTATTTAATTTTCGATAATCCACGCAAAAGCGCAAGGTACCATCTTTCTTTTTTACTAACACAACTGGCGAAGCCCAGGGACTGGTCGATGGCTGGATGACGTCATCTTTAAGCATCTGCTGAACTTGGTGACGTATGGCGTCTTGTTCCTTTTGCGATACCCGATAGGCATGTTGTCGAACGGGCCTTTCGGTAGGTTCGGTAATGATACGATGCTAGGCAAGCGGCGTCTGGTTAACCTTCGTCGTTGTAGCGAAACAATCTCGAAAAGAACCGAGTACATCGAAAAGCCTTTCTCGTTGTTCTGATGGTAGGCTCGGGTTCACATCGAGAGTGCTCGCAAACGCCATGGCAGAATGGTCACACGGTGAAAGAGCAGCTAATACTGGCGGACCGTTGACGTCGGCAATTTCTGCAAAGTATGCAATCGCGGTGCGTCTTGTGAGATAACGATATTCCTCACTAAAGTTCGTGACCAGCAGGTGAGCCTGTCTGTTTCAAGGCTGAATAACTCCTCTGGCAACGCATATTTGTCGTGCAAGGAGGAAAGACAAATTTGCCTCCGCAATTACAGCGTGGGGAACGTCCTGTTCACATTCGACACCGACAAAGAGGCTGCTGCGAGGAGGCAGAGTCACGGATTCATCGCACACACGCAGCGCGGTCTTCGGTAATTGGGTGATGTTGTCAGTTTCAGAAGTAAAAGGGTCCTCGAACCACACCAGCAACTCGCGTAAGTCAATGATTGCGCCGTATTAACAAATAAAGTCCATTCCAAGGATTATTGGGCGGGAGCACACAGGTAATACGAGGAAAGACCCCGTGAACGTCGACCCACGGATTCGAATACGTACCGTGCACATTCCAGTTGGCATCACCAGATGGCCACCTGCCGTGCGTAACTGGGGCCCTTGCCATGGCGTGGTGACCTTCCTCAATTTCGATGCGAGTGCGCCGCTCATAACTGAATAATCGGCACCGGTGTCGACGAGGGCAGTAACAGCATGATTATCAACAACTACGGCGATGTCGGCAGAAATAACCCTAGTACTGTCAGAAAATAAAGAAAAACCGGAACGATCGTCGTCGGGTACTTGCGTCGAGGGATGTTCTTGGAATGTTCGTTGTAAAGCGACTTCACCCCCAGAAGTCACGGTTCCTAGTTTCCCCTGTGGGGACTCGGTGAGCGGTTCCTTAGGGGAGCGTAAGACGACGAGGGCAAGCTAGGTGACACGGACCGGCGAGGGGATGGTGATCGCGATTGGCGGCGCTGAATAGTCGATGGAATTCTCTGGCCCGTCAGATAGGCTTCGATTTCGCGAGGACGCTCACCGTAACGTGGGCATCGCGCGCCGGGATGGAAGCCGCGGAGACCCAGCTGGCGGTACTGGCAGTCGCGGTACACGTGACCCGCTTCGCCACAGTGGTCGCATAGCGGACGGTTATCCGACGAGCGTCATACACTTGCCTTAGTAGCGCTCTGTCTTGAGTGATCAGGGGGTCGATACGTAGGTACGCTCGGGTACCTTGAGCCGGGTAGCGGATGCGAAGAGGTGTCCGGGAACAGATGTGTGGCCTGGTCCACTGTACGCATGACGGGATCTATAGATGGTAGTGCAGGAGCCCTCAATGCCGCCGCATTTGTTAGCACAGGGACCTCGGGTCTCGGTGGTGCGAGTGGTTGCACCACCTGTCTGATTTCACTCCGGATGACGTCCGAAAGTGCTGTCATGGGTGGTTGGGGTCCCACTGGTGCCACTGCTTGGAGTTTATTTTATTTTTTATTTATTCAGCATTGATTCAGACACAATGAAGGTCTTGGATGGCAAGGCTAAAGGCAGAACATAGTCTGCCTGACGAAGGCCCTGTCACCCATACACTGCTCAACGGTAAGGTATCATATCAAAAAAACATAGTATACACACATATCAATGGCATGGATTACGCATACATAGCATATATTACAAACATACGTGCAATTAAATACAAGAATCATGGTGCAACTTTGTAAGTAGTAACAGCTTAGGTCCAACATAGTAGTATGAATACGAAAAAAGTTTTACATATATACAAGCACAATATGAAACCGACTTAAAATAATTATACATAAAACACACAAGAAACCAATTAGCCCTATGTCAATCAGAAAGGGAAAGCAAATATTTTTTCATAGCACTTTTAAAGCAGTTTAATGATCTGAAGTTTTGCGCAATAGTGATCATGTTAGGGTGTGCATTTACGAAGGATGGGACTAAGTATGCTAGTTGTTTTTTACCGTAGTTGGTCCTGAAAAATGGAACTCTAATATGGTCATGCCTGAAATTGTATTGGGTGTAACTTGAGAGGTTGTTTTGATAAAAAATTAGTGAATTTTTCTCGAGTTCGCCTCTTATGTATATAGCAAGCTTAAGTTCGTATAGTTGATTAATTTTTAAAAGTCCAAGTTTCAAGAAAAAGGTGCCGTGTGATCACGGGGTCCAAGATTTTCAACACAGCGAACTGCTCGTTTCTGGAGACATATCAGCCGATCCAAATTTGATTTGAATGTGGTCCCCCATACCAACAGGCAATAACTAAGGTGGGATTGAATTAAAGCATAATACAGACGGCGTTTCAACCAAATAGGAACAAGGTATCTAATCCTAAACAATATGCCTATTGACCTACAAATACTAGAATGAATCTTCGTTACATGAGGTGTGAAACTCAGGTTCTCATCAAAAAGTACACCTAAAAATTTAAAAGCTGAAGTCCTCTCGATTACACAACTATTGAACTTGACACAAATAGCACAGTCATCAGGCTTACTTCTAGGCTTAAAAACCACATATTTAGTTTTAGTGACGTTTAACTGTAGCTGGTTCGCTAATAACCAAACTAAAAGTTGATCTAACCAATTATTAGCTGCGATTTCTAGCACACGTAGACTGTCACCTGAGAAGAACAAACTTGTGTCGTCAGCATACAGGACTATATCTGGAGTGAGCGCTATGTTTACAATATCGTTTACGTATAGAATAAAGAATAGTGGACCCAAAATTGACCCTTGAGGGACACCGAGTGCAATTTCTTTCTTCTGTGAACAAAACCCATTTTAACATGTGTATTGCTGTCTGGTAGTGGAGTAATCTTGAATCAGGTTTAGGGCCACTCCGCGAACTCCGTAGTATGACAGTTTATTAAATAGAATGGTGTGTTCAATGGAGTCGAAAGCTTTTCTAATATCCAGGAAAAGACCAACCGTATATAGTTTGTTCTCAATGTCATTGAGGAGTTTTTCTTTTATCTTATCAAGTGCCATTTCAGTAGACCTGTGTTCACGGAAGCCAAACTGTTGGTCCACAAGGGCGTGATTTTTATCTAGAAATTTGGTTAGTCTGCACTTTAGGAGTCGTTCCAGCACTTTCGAGAAGAGAGGTAGTATGGAGATCGGTCTGTAATTATTTAAATCAGCGACAGAGCCTCCCTTATGCAATACAATCACTGTGGCAATTTTCATAGAATCCGGAAAGATGCCATTCACGAAAGCACTGTTACGTATATGGCATAATGGAGCCGAGACAGCATCAGCAACAGATATGATTGGTGCTGCTTTTATGTCATCAGCCCCTGCTGCAGTATCCTTTTTCAAAGCCTTAAGAACGGAAAACACTTCCATTTCAGTACAAGGTGATAGGAAAATGGAATTGGAGGACTCGTAGTTTAGAAATTTTTTGGATGCCAGTAAAGAACCACTAGAGTGGGATGACCCACCAGCAAGTAAAAAATGATCATTGAATTTATTGGCCAAGAAAGTTTCACTGTAGTGAGTATCGTCAAACGTTAGAGTATTTGGGTTTGTGTTATAATGGGTTCCTTTTAACCTGCGAACTGCATTCCATAATTTCTTTGGATTGTTTGATACCGTGAAAACATATGTTCATAATACCCTTTTCTAGCTTTTTTAAGGTCTGAATGTCAACTTGTTTCTTATTTTCTTGTATTCACTTAGTATAGCAGGATCCCTGTACCGAATAAATGTATCAAATAATTTGTCACGTTTCTGCATTCTTTTATACATCTCTCGAGTTACCAACGGCTTCCTAGCTTTCTTGTAGGTCCTTATTTGTTGTAATGGAAAGCATCATCATAATACGACTTTATTATCTGAATAAACGTATCATACGAAATATTCGGATCATTTTCACTATACACTTTAGACCAGTCTGCGTTCTCTATTATTGAGCGAAAAGCACTCTTATTCTCATCGTTAAAGTGACGACAGAAAGAAAGCTGACATCGAGAACGCCTTCTTTTGTTTTCATGTCGTGGCAAAAAACAAAATACTGGCAAATGATCGCTTAAATCAGAGGTGAGAATTCCCGAAAAAACATCATTTGGATCCTGGTTCGTTATGCAAATATCAATTAATGATTCAGAATCTGAAGTTATTCTGGTTGGCGAACAAATTGTGTTAGTGCAATTATAAGAATGTAGTACGTCAATGAATTACTGAGTGTGAGCAGTAGGTGATAATAAGTTAATGTTCATATCGCCAATCAAGACAACCGGGAGACTCAGGTCAAATGCATATTCTAGTGTTTTGGTAATGAATTGAGTGAATTCATCAAGATCACCTGAAGGGGGACGGTACACTGATGCAATTAGATATTTGCAACATTTTACAGCAACACACTCATAGGAATCAGTCACGCACGAGAATTCAGACAGCAGTTCGTAGGACAGATGGTTTTTCAAATAAAGTGAAGTACCACCACCACGGCGGTGTTTACGATAAACACCTTCACATTTGTAACCATCAAAATGAATGATATCATTTGCGCTTGTAAACCACGTCTCAGTAAAAGCAAGAACTTCAAATTTATGTTCTAAAGATTCCAAATAAGTTTCAGTTTCCATATATTTATTTTTCAGGCTCCTTGCATTTAAATGAAAGATAGATAACTTGTCTTTTAGAAAAATTGAAGCATTTACGGCAGAAGTAAATAAAGAACTGTCAAAGTAAGCTGATGCGCATGTACCCGCCATGAGAAGAGAAAGTAATCTATAACGCCCAGAAGGCTCGAGAATGTCAGCGTATCAGCTCGCACGCAATACGGATTGCGCGCTCGCCCTGAGCTCTGCGCACGAACAATTTGCCGTCCCTATGCCAAGCGAATTGGTAATGCTTTTCCTGACATTGTACCTTCATTTCCCACAGAAGCTTCTTGTTTTCTGGCGTCAGATTATCAAGGAAGTAAACATTCGATTTCCTTGCTTTCAAATCACTCTTTTTTGTCATCCATTCGTCCCGCGTGACACGGGATAAAAAACGGACGAGCACTACAGGTACTTTGCCTGGTTTAGGTGGAAGCCTATGCATACGTTGAACATCTGCTCGAGACAGTTCGGCAAGTTGCAGCGTTTTCGCTAAGTCGTTTACTTTGTCAAGCAGTACTTCATTGTCACTGTGTGGAAGTCCATGAATTTCCAAATTTTGGTGCCTGCTATACTGCTCGAGTTGGTTAATTTGCTGTCACAGTTTTGGAATTTCTTCTTTGCCTTTGTTTGCCTCAGCTTCTTCGACCTTTTTTTTTAAAGCAGCTATTTCTAAAGAATGTGTTTTCATTGTAGCCAGCACTTGATCGTACACATCCGAAAAATGCTGCACAGTTTGCTCTAATTTGCCTACTGTGTGCTTCAGCAGCATGAGTTCTTCAACTTTATTCATAATGGCAGGTAGTTGCGTCAACTGCTTGTTAATTTCAGACAGCATCCGTTCAACTCCTGAAGCTTGTTCGTGGTTCTCTTTTCGCACGCCAGCGGCAATTCGGGCTGCTAATACAACACACGTCTGACATTTCCAGTTATTCTTCGTCGCGTCATCTTGTGCCTTAAACGCGGTCCTTGTCACGCCTGAGCATGCGCCGAGGTGGTAACCAAAGCCGCACTCTGTGCACATAGGGTACGAGCCTGATTCTGGAAGCGTGTCATTGCAGACTAGACAAAGTACAGACAGAGGCATTTCTAATCACACAAGTACCTCAAAGTAACATTAGAAGCAGCAGCGGTGGTGGCAGGGAGAAAGCAAGACTTCTACTAAAAGGTACAGTTTACACCAGCACCAACCTGCAAGTATCGAATAACTTGGTTACACTTCTGCGATGCCGCTCGCCACCACCACCGCAGAGCAAATGCACCGATGCCAGGGGAGCCTTGTTCTTTTAAGGTAGCTTGATTACGTCACTGCTGAAAGTAATCGTGGCAGGATTCCTCTGTCAGCGCCGGTGCCACGTGGGCGATGTTTCCAGGAACGGATAGCCGCAACTGCAAGTATCGAAGAACTTGGTTACACTTCTGCGATGCCGCTCGCCACCACCATTGCAGAGCAAATGCGTTGGTGGTGGCGAGCGTTGTGCGTGCCGCAGTTCGTCACGCACAACGCTTCGTATGAAGTCTGCGAGGGCCTGCTTCTCGCTGTCGGATCCAAGAGAGCACGCAGTAGCCGTGATGTCGTGGCGTTCGTACTGTGACGACCGCTGCTGGAGAGTACGCTCCATCGTGGTTGCCTCACTCACGAACTCGGCCAAGTTGTTGGTGGATTGCGTACGAGTCCGGCGAAAAGCTGTTCCTTGACTCCACGCATTAAATGTCGCACCTTCTTTTCCTCGGGCATTGCAGGGTCTGCGCGTCTGAAAAGACGAAGCATGTCCTCGACAAACATCGAGACTCTCTCGTTGGGCCGCTTCTTCCTAGAAGAGATGGCTTCTTCAGCTCTCTCCTTTCTTTCGGCGTTGCGGTACGCATCGCGGAGCTGTCGGCTAAACTCTTCCCATGTCGCAAAGGAACCCTCATGGTTCTCATACCACGTCTTCGCAGAGTCTTCCAGCGCGACGTAAACTCTCCGCAGCTTGCGAACATCATCCCACTCGTTGATGCTGGCAACGCGATCGAAGTGGCCCAGCCAGTCTTCAACGTCTTCAAAAGTGTCCCCGTGGAACGGTCTGGGTGTCTGTGGCGCATGAAAAACATGCGGGAGAGAATACTGGGCATCGTGGGTTTGGCTCGCCTGGTTTGTAGTAGTTGTTGACATTGTTATTTCCTGTCTCGATGACAAGGGAACGAATTCGGGTGGTAGTCCTTGCAGGCGGCGGCTGCTTCTTGCTGTGGGAGCTGTGGCTGTCTGTAAGGTGCTAGGAGTGACGGCGGAAACTTGGGAGCGAAGGTGCATTTACCCAGCAACTCCACCAGTAATGTCGTGGGCGAGACAACAGAGACAGCCAGAAGTCCACGTCTTTATCGGAACCAGACCAAAAGAACAACGTTCTCTTCTTTTACCTACCCCCCAAGCGTGTACGTGCCACACTAGATGGCTCATATGTGTCGGCATGTGCCAATATAGACTAGCACGACGCCTACCTAAGGCCTTTGTGGACAGAGACCAAGAGGCACGTGCTTTCTTTAATAAAATACCGCAGCAGCGGCCTCTCCATAGAGGCCGTGCTACAAGTCACCTGGATATATAACACGGAAGTTCTGTATATCTTTTAAAAACGCGATAATGGATTGATATTTAAAAATAGGTTCATTGCCCAAAAACATACAAGGATGCAATGGTAGATTCTGTCGTAATGATAATGGAAAATGTTTTTTCCTCTGAGGCTCCCGTTCACGGCACTGCAGGAGGACATGGAGTACACTGAGTAGCTCACCACAGTCATCACAGATAGGCGGATCGCCACCGGACAATAAGTATGCGTGTGTACTGTATGTGTGTCCTATCCTGAGTCTGCAAAGTTTAACCTGTGTGTGGCGTGTTTTCGATTCTGGTGGCCAATGAGCGAGATGAGGCTTGATAGTATGTAATTTGTTGTTCATTTCTCTGTCCCACAGACGCTGCCAGTAGGCCCTGACCTTTTTCCTGATAAATGGCTTTAGGTCCATTACAGGGACGGCTATGGGCTGAAGTGGCAGCGTCTGTATGAGCAGATGTGGCTAGCTTGTCGGCCAACTCATTCCCTTCGATCTCGCGGTGCCCTGGCACCCAGCACAGCACAATTTGTTGCTTGGATGCGTACGCGGTGCAAATGTTGGAATAAAGAGCTATAATTACGGGGTTTCTGTGCGTACTTAGAGCTTTTAAACATCTCAACACGCTTAAAGAGTCAGTATAGATGATTGCCTTGGGTATGTCTAACCGTTTGATGTGTTTAACCGCCGCGAGGATGGCGTAGGCCTCCGCTGTAAAGATGGTTGTGTTTGGGTGTAGAACTCCGGCAGCCAAAAAAGATGGACCGACCGCCGCGTAAGACACGCCAGTGTGTGACTTTGAGGCGTCAGTAAAATATTCCGGACAGGAGTATTTGTGCTGCAATTCGAGGAAATGCATACGGATATGGACGACCGGCGCTTGCTTTGTAACATCAACGAAGGACAGATCACAGTCAATCAGCTGCCACTGCCATGGCGGCAGCTGTACAGGAGGGGGCATGACATCGTCTTCGTGGAGCGACACATCCATTTCTTCGGCAAGACTTCTTACTCGCAGTGCGTAGCGCTTTCTTACGCTAGGGCGGTTCTGAAAGGTTTGGGCACTGGATAGATCATTTATAGTTGTGTAAGTAGGGTGTGTATTGCTTGAGTTTACTTTTTAGGAAATACACAAAGGACAAGTACGTTCTCTGCAGATGTAGCGACCATTCATTTGATTCTGCATATAGGCTTTCTACGGGGCTTGTTCTGAATGCACCCGTAGAAAGGCGGATGCCCAGATGGTGGACAGGGTCCAACATCTTCAAGGCGCTCGGAGTCGCGGAGTGGTATATAATGGAACCGTAGTCTATACGTGATCGAATTAGGCTCTTATAGATATTTAATAGACATCTTGTGTCACTACCCCACATAGTGCGAGACAACACTTTCAAGATGCTCATTGTCTTCATGCACTTGTTTCTTAGATACTTTAGGTGTGGGAGAAATGTTAACTTCGCGTCCAGAATTACGCCTAGGAATTTGTGTTCAGTTTTTTACAGTAGACCCACGTCCTGCATCTCAATGTTGGGATCAGGGTGCAGACCTCTCTTTCTGGAGAAGAGGACGCATGTGGACTTTGTGGGTAAGCCTAAACCTATTCTCGTCTGCCCACTTACATAGCTTGTTCAGACCAAGCTGAACCTGCCGCTCACAGTTTGCAAGGTTACATGATGTAAACCCTATCTGTACATCGTCGACATGTACTGAATAAAATATGTTGCGTGGGATGTACAGACGCAGAGAGTTCATTTTTATGATAAAGAGGGTGCAACTAAGCATACCACCCTGTCCCTATTGAAAAATTTGTACGCGAATTGTGCGAGAAATGTGCGAGATGTATGCATATCGCACAGATTTGACGAGAAGTGTGCGATGTGCTACGCACATTCAACGAGATATCGTAGACAATGTGCGAGATCTGTACGCATGAGTTGCGTAGACTTCACGGAGTGTGCGAGATCTATGCGAGGTGCTACGCGAATGCATGTGCAAAATGTACGCATGTGCGAGATGTGTGCGATGTGCTGCGCCAACCTAACGAGATTCTGTACGAGGTGTGCGAGATAGCGTGTGATGTGTACGCACTGTAGTCATATGAGCAACGAGATCTTGGCCGATGACTACGAATTGTATGCAAAGTGCATGCACCTAAGTCGTAGTGGTATACAGAAGCTCGTGAATGAACAGCAAGATTTTATGATGAATCGTTTGTAGCACATGCCAAGCCATAATGTCAGTTTTTATGCAGAATAAAAGAAGCTGGCAATGCGATTATAGCTCACTGAAAAGACATCCAACACGGACGAGTTGGCAAATGATTTTATTCATGCAGTTTGATCAGTAACAGAAGATGCACGCGCTTTGTCACAGCCTAATCATATTGCTTGCGTCAGAGCTGTCAGTCAGAGGTAGCAATGCAGAAATTTCAAGCTGCACATTTTCCAAACAGCTAAGTGTGCCCCCCCACAAGACGAGTAATTCACGAAGAAAGTTGGGTTAGTTGGTGTTGATGCAGTTGCTGTGACTAGTGCGAACAACGGAAAAAAAGGTGGGAGAGGACAGAGCCCTCTTTCGTATACCACCTTTTTTCCGTTAGTCTTGTTCGCGTTAGTAATTATGTCACAGCCCCCACAAGACTATCAAATCTGCTAGTCACTTTTTATTGCCCATATTTTAAGAGGTTGTTAGTGCCTATTTATGCCAAACTGTAGCAGGCAGGCATAAACTGGCCATGCATGCCCACATGTAAAAAATAAAAAGAACCACAAACTCAGTGTAAATAAATTGGTGAATAAATAGCCAAAATAGCAGCCAAAATCTATCGCAATTTGACAGAAAAAAATAACGAAATTACATAACCATCAATCACTAATCCTGTCATACGATCAGCACATTTTGCCCAATTGCTGCTTGAAAAATTATTTGCACTAAGTCTTTCACATCTTGTGCACTGTATGCTGAGAGAGCTTGACGTAGTAAAAAAACCTCGTATTTGCCGCTCAACGAGTTTAGCGTGGCAACGGAGCATATTATCTGTGTATATACTACACAAAACTGAATTTGAAATTAACGGAGAAATAACTAAGTAGTTCGTGCAGTGATGGTTCAGAGCAAGGCAAGGCTTTGCGATTCGTTAAAAGCTGACCTCGAAACGACCAAAATGTCAATGTCCCTACATTCAAGCAGGGTCTTTGAATGACGAACATGCAGCATATCCTGGCGTTCGCGCACGCCGGAAACACTTTTGCAAATCGCTGACACAATAACGACGCATATCAGACGCACGCACGCGCACACGCACACACACACACACAGAACACAAGCAGTGTCCGAAAGCACTCGCGACAGACAGTGCGGACGTTCTCGCGCGTTGGCAAATTGAGCCGGCGTGGCAGCAGCGTCCGATGCACAGACGGCACTCTTCATAAACTATACACATCCGCAAAACGGCACACAAGCGAGAACCGAGAACAAAGTGCGTCGACGACGCCACTCGACACCAAATGCGTCGTCGATAACGCCGCATTAAAACACGGACACCTTGTTGAATTCACAAACATTCACAAACCAAACCACGATATGCTGCGATTTAACGGCCCTGACCGGTTGATACGGCTGCTCCGCAGGTTGCTGTCCTCGATGTTGAAAGAAACGTTGTTGAAACACACCGCATCACTAGTATAACATGTGAATACCAGCCGCCACCATCCATGCGATCACGATTACCATGGAGCACCGTGCCGATACAGTGGTGCCGAGGAGCCAGAGACCAACGTTGCCTGAGACGACAAAACGGTAGACGACGATGTAAACAATATGGCCGCCATGACGTTTATCCGGCTCTTGCTAAGCTTCCGGTGCCTCTATCTTGACGAAATGACATCATTTTCCCGTGTTCGGCTGTCAAAATGTTACCAGTCTAGAAACGTTGGGCTGTCGGTATGTGAGCGCAGCATGAATATTTTCCTTGCGGACGGTCGATGTGGTAGTTTAATCATATTTACGCTTTGCCGAGAGAAAATGTGCTCTTTTTTGTGCGCATCAGCGATCGCTAAGCCCCTGGGCCTGTGCAACGCTGCTAGCTAGCTGTATCTTTCGTGCGGTGCGGCGTTGTTGGTCATCGTAGTTCGGTCCATTCGTGCTCTTTGTTCCCGGCTCATTAGCAGCCTCTGGTACTCTCGCCGATCTCGCAGCGGTTCACAGTGCACGGAAGAATGTGTTGGAAATAGTACTATTACGTTCATCCGCAATTTAACAGTGTTTATGCCGGAAGGACAGTTCGTGCAGTCGATGCCGCCGGACTTGACACGAAGGAGCGTTTGCCGAGTATGTCTTGAAAGGTAAGTCCGGCGCTTGGCGCATTTTTATAGTTCGTTTAGTGTGCCTTGTTAGGCGGAGCACAAGATGATTAGTACAGCGACAAAAATTATAAAAGTGATTTCCTAATGTTTGTTATTAATGCCGTAGTACACATTTAGCAAAACGTTTTATGAGAATTACCCTCAAACAAGTATAGGATGTTGCCAAGAGCTTCATATATTGTTTCTTTGCTTTCTGTTATGAAATACACTAGCGTCGAGTATCGTTTAGTCAACGGACACAAAAATTGATGCCGCGAATGTCACTGCTTCTGTACGTAATTTCTCAGCAAGAAATGGTATATGTGGTGAAGTACGTTGACGTGTTGTCTTCACAGCTAACATCTGCGCGAGACGGCACCGGATTGCTCTGTCTGACTCATGAGCACATTTTAGCTTGTATGCAAATTTTTCTGCTTATATATTGTCAAGACAACCTGTGTTTCTTGTGTTGAGTGTTCTGTATGTCTTCGTCCATTTGACAGGTTAAATAACTGCCCGTGATGTCAGAATGAGATATTTGCACAACCGTGTAGCTGGCTGAGGTCTTTTCACAATTTAACGCGGTGTTGTTATATCACAAGTTTGCAGTTTCAGCAGTGATTGCAATAAACTGAACATTTCTTATTGTTTAGGGATGTCACGATTTCGTGAGACGGATGCAATCTCTGCACCACATGGGAGCCTGTGGCAAAATGCAGTCTGAGCAGCCCGACAAGGAATCTGATCTGCTTGCTTTGACAAGGTGTGTACAAAACAGTCACTGCCACTTATGAGTTCTAGGTTCTGTTGGTATAATTCGTACGTGCCATCGGTCCTGAATCTTTTGGTGAGATTTACGAATTTGGACTCGTTCTACAATTTTACTATTGTTGCCTTGAGTTATGAGAATGAAATTCTATTGGGAATATGTTTTAAGAATCTTGAAAAATGGGGTGGTATGAGATTGCAAAATTGCATCTAAAACATC